>NC_059167.1:80513247-80644764 GCF_019923935.1 Bubalus bubalis
TCTAGTACTGAATATTTAAAATAATACTGGTACACCCAGAAGTATGTGTGTGGTGTTAGTCACTCAGTCATGTCCAACTCTTTGAGACCCCATGGACTGTAGCCCGCCAGGCTCCTCTGTCCATGGAATTCTCCAGACAAGAATACTGGAGTGGGTTGCCTTTCCCGTCTCCAGGAGATCTTCCCAATTCAGGGACTGACCCTGGGTCTCCGATACTGCAAACAGATTCTTTACTGTCTGGGCCACCAAGAAGCCCCAGAAGTATGAGGAAGGCTTGATATTTGAACAACACACCACCTAAATATATTAACTATAAAATTCTCTCAGTAAATGCTGAAAGTAACTTGGTCAAATTTAATATTAGTATGTATTTTTAACTACTCTCTTAGCTATAAAATCTCTTAGTAAATTAGGAAGTAAAGGGAACTTCCTTAACCTGACAAATGGAGTCTTAATTTGTTTTTAAAGTGAAATGTTAAAAACATTCCCTTAAAAACACAAGGCTTCCAGTATTATCCTTTCTACTCTACATTAACAGTCTTGGGAATCTTCCCAATCCAGGGATCAAACCCAGGTCTCCTGCATTGCAAGCAGATTCTTTACATCTGAGCCACCAGGGAAGCCCAAGAACACTGGAGTGGGTAATGTAACACTTCTCCAGGGGAACTTCCCAACCCAGGAATTGAACCGGGGTCTCCTGCATTGCAGGCAGATTCTTTACCAGCTGAGCTACCAGAGAAGCCTATCTTAACCAGTGCAGTAAAATAATAAAAACATTAGGACTAAAAAGGAAAAAGCACAATTATCATTAATCATAGATGGCCGATTCTATTTTGCAGGGAGGAAATGTACAAAATAAGCTTAGAAGACCTTGTCATCCCAGAAAACTAGGAAGTTATCAATGACTACAGAGTCCATGTTAAAAGACTCGAGAGCAAACCTGAAAAGATTTGCGCTGGCTAAAGATTCAATGATTCTCGAATCAATAATAAAATGAATCCAATGGATTACAACACATCAAGTATATTTAAATTCATGGGGTCACAAAAACATCCTCCTCAGTTCCTTTTGGGGATTTGTCCTGATTTGCACCAGGTTTGCCTGGGACTGTTCAGGTTTGACACAAAAAGCCTCATGTCCTGAGAAACACCTTCATCTCAGGCAAACAGGGATGACTGGTCACGTTACAGGGAATCAACTCATCATCCTGAAGACTGATAAATAATCATACACTTGATCTCAGAGAGTAATTGAAATATTGACAAGGAAAATATCTTTATAGAAATATTATAAAGATATAATATATAGCAATAACAATAAATGTATATAGAAATATCATAAAGTTAATACGTGAAGTAGAAATTATATAATTAGAATATCATTTTGCCAACCAAGTCCCAGCCAAACAATGCTGTGCTTAGTCACTCAGTCGTGTCTGACTCTTTGCGACACCATGGACTGTAGCCTGCCAGGATTCTCTATCCATGGGGATTCTCCAGGCAAGAGTGGGTTACCATGCCCTCCTCCATGGGATCTTGCCAACCCAGGGATCAAACCCAGGTCTCCCACATTGCAAGGGGATTTTTACCATCTGAGCTACCAGGATAGCCCAAGAATACTGGAGTGGGTTGTTGTTGCTGTTCAATAGCCTAGTCGTGTCCAACTCTTTACAACCCCATGGACTGCAGCACACCAGGCCTCCCTGTCCCTCACCATCTCCCAGAGTTTGCCCAAGTTCCTGTTCATTGCATCAGTGATGCTGTCCAGTCATTTCATCCTGTGAAGCCCTCTTCTCCTTCTGCCCTCAGTCTTTCCCAGCATCAGGGACTTTCCCAATGAGTCATCTGTTCACATCAGATGACCAAACTACTGGAGCTTCAGCTTCAGCATCAATCCTTCCAGTGAATATTCAGGGTTGATCTCCCTTAAGGTTAACTGGTTTGAAGTAGGTAGCCTATCCCTTCTCTGGGGGATAGCCGAAGAATAGATCTTATCATTGCTTATTAAAGTCACTAGCAACACATACATAGTCAAGCTGACGTTATGTATCTGCCCAGGGTACCCAATACCATGATGTCTGGCATTTACTTTAAATTAATCAGAATTGGGGGAGGTACATAGATATGGAGGATGATGGGCAAGCAGATTAGTTAACTGGCCATGAATCGATAATTGTGAAAGCAAGGTAATGGACATAGGCTGTTTTATCACACTATTCTCTCTTCTTTTGTAGATGTTTGAATTCTCCATAATAAAATACTTCAAAAAAAACCTGGTTAACATAAAAACAAGTCATCAGAAATGCATAGACTCATATTTACAATGTTCACTACATTGTGTTTAAATTAAGCAAAATAAATATAATGATACCAATGATGTTTAAACAAACTAAAGTACACTTACACAACAGAGTAGTACAAAGCTATAAAAATCACATTTTAACGTATAATTGAATGACATGATGGTATATTCGTAAACACAATGATAAACAAGTAAGGGTTTCAACGTGATCTCAGTTCCTTTAAAGTATGCACATTTGCAAAGACACTAAAGAAATATAATGAAATGTTAACCGTATATATCTCTGGGGAGTGAAATTATAGTTGAATTTTATTATCTCTATTACACTTTTTATACTTGTTGGTTCTGTCTATGTTGATCTTTTTCCTTATAACAAAAAATATACTATATGTTATATATTTATTAAAGAAAAGTAGCAAGCCTGGAGGAAGACAGGTGGGAGGGTAAGCTCAGACAGCAGGTGACATGACTAAGCCTGCACAGGCAGAAACCCCATTTCCGGCTCTGCAGCAGCAAGGCCACAGGACCGCCCAGCTCCAGAGACACTGACAGGGCCTGGCAGGTGGCAGGCAGAATAAGAGCCACTTCACTAGTGAGAAGAAGCCCAAGGATGCAGTCTGGACCACCTGCTCTCCTGTGCGCAGTCGTGGCCCTCATCTGCCTTGGTAGGGAGCTCCCCAACTCTGCAGCTGGGACTTGAGGAAGGAGATTTGGGAAAGAAGTTAGAATAGAATGCTTTTCTCCGCTTTATTTCCTGGGTCAAAACTTGGCTACTGTGGCAGCTTTCTTGTGAGCATCACCAACAAATAAGTCACTTTTCCCTTCTTTCCCACAGGTTCCAACAATGTTGAGAGCGCCGATGTACCTACAGTGTATAAAAAAGAGGGGGAATCCGTGACCGTGGAATGCAAGTTCTCAGTCAGCTATACTTACTATATGATGTACTGGTATCGACAGCCTTCCAGCGGAGAGATGATTTACGTGATTAATATTTATTCTCAAAACAAGCACTCAAGGGAAGGACGATATTCTGTGGAATTTTACAAACCCAACCAAATGCTGAAACTCACCATCTCAGCCTTGACGCTGAGTGACTCGGCCATCTATCTCTGTGCTGTCAGAGAGTTCCACAGTGAGGGTAGTGACAGGAAGCGCCTTACAAAAACCCCCAGGGCTCAGCACGAGGCAGCCACCTGCTCCAGAAGAAGACAACCCACAGAACAGGAAGAGGGAAGACACAGGCACGATGGTTGGTACTGCTGGATCTAGAGAGAGGCTAATGAATGTTCTCAAAACAACCTTCCCACATTTGGTATCAGAGAAAGAGCCATGGTTACGAGACCCCAGCCTCCAGAGCATTTTGATCTCTGTGTCTGGTGTCTACATATAGCCCATCAAGGTATGCCTCTGTCATTTCTGCTTGCCCAACATCCACACCCCTTTTCTGGTGACAGCACCTTGATCTTCTAACCTCCTCCTAGACCTCCCAGGTGGTGTAGTGGTTAAGAATCGGCCTGCCAATGCAGGAGTCACAAGAGATGCGGGTTGGATCCCTGGGTCGGGAAGATCTTCTGGAGCACGAAATGGCAACCCACGCCAGTATTCTTGCCTGGAAAATCCCATGGACAGAGGAGCCCTGTGAGCTACAGTCCATGAGGCCACAAAGAGCGGAACACAAGCGGAACACAAAGAGGCCACAGCGGAACACAAGCAAACACACACCCCTCCTTCTACCCCATGTGTGGGTTTGGATGAAGCTGACCCCATCCTTGGATGCCCTGACCAATTAGCATAGTTCATCTCATTGACCACAATGATTGGTTCAAGGATGCATACATGATCCAAACCCACATCCCAAATTTAATACAGAACCTTTGGGAATGCTGCTGGAGATTAAGAGGTTAGGATGTTGTTAAAAAGCAATAACAAGCTCCAAGTGGAATCATTTGCCTCATCTCCCACAAAAGCAAGTCAAGACTCAATTGCAGTTTCCACCTATTCCAGAAACATGACCTTTAAAACAGTCAATCTGAAATTTCCTGATTAATACCAGTGAGGTTATCTGTGATAAAAAACCTTGCTATTCCCTTTCCCCATGAGAAAATGGTCCTGGCCTGAAATCATCTTTTTTTTTTTTTTTCCTTTTGCTAATACCTTCTTGTCCTTCCTTCCTTCTGCCTATAAAAACCTTTTACTTTGTACAACCCCATGTTTTGCTACATGGGATGCTGCCTGATTCATGAATCATTGAAAAAAAGCCAATTAGATCTTCAGATTTACCCAGGTGAATTTTTTTTTAAACAATGTAAACCTAGAGCTGCCAGCACCCCTCTTGCCATCACAAGAGAAGACCATGATTTTGAAAAGAGTGAAACTGAGTTACTAGAACATTGTTTGAGGCCCTGGGCTCTGCTGTGATTAGAGAAGATCTACCTGGAATTTTCAGTTGAACAATTCAGCTACCTGAGCTTGGGTTCCACCAGAAGCGGACAAGGATTCAAGTGCAAGTGGTTTAGTTAGGAAGTGATCCCAGGATGCATGGCAAGAGCTCTAGGGAGGGTGACAGGAAGGGAGTGAGCCAGTGAAGAGTGTGTGTTGTCAGGCCATCTGCCATTGGGCACCAGATCTTGCCAGGGAATCTTCTGGGAACCAGCGCAAAGCACTATCTCCTCTTATCTCAACTGCGGCCAAAGGAACTAGGATACTGATACCCCAATCTTGTGTGTCTTTGACAGAGGACAGCTCCAGCGGATGAGGGTGTTAACTCCCCAGCACTGAGATCTGCCAAACCCAAGTGTTGTCAGAAGGAAGTGGGCACTGTGCACTTTGAAATGATAAACATGAGGAAGTGAAGGTGGGATGTCAACAATGTGACACAATTAATCTATTTTTTTGTAAGCTATTATGAGTTGAGTTTTCCATTATTAATATTTTCAAGCAAAAGAGACAACGAAAAACACTAATAAAGACAGTCATGAGGTAAAATGAACTAAGCAAGCAAAATACTTCAAAATAACTTTTGAAAACTTTTGATGTGCTGCAGTTCAGAAAGGATCCTATCAAGGAGGAGAAATTTACCCCTCTACCCTCCTTGAGTTCCTATGGTTGGACTAGTAACAAAATTGACACAAGAAAAACTAACAGGAAAAAAAAAAGAAATATATTTTAATTTGTGCATACAGAGTTCTCATGGAAAGGGTACCTAAAAAGTGGCCAAAGCAGGCAGTTTTATACTTTTCATTCAGTTCAGTTCATTCAGTCGCTCAGTCGTGTCCGACTCTTTGCGACCCCATGAATCGCAGCACGCCAGGCCTCCCTGTCCATCACCAACTCCCAGAGTTCACTCAGACTCACGTCCATCGAGTCAGCGATGCCATCCAGCCATCTCATCCTCTGTCGTCCTCTTCTCCTCCTGCCCCCAATCCCTCCCAGCATCAGAGTCTTTTCCAATGAGTCAACTCTTCACATGAGGTGGCCAAAGTACTGGAGTTTCAGCTTTAGCATCATTCCTTCCAAAGGAATCCCAGGGCTGATCTCCTTCAGAATGGACTGGTTGGATCTCCTTGCAGTCCAAGGGACTCTCAAGAGTCTTCTCCAACACCACAGTTTAAAAGCATCAATTCTTTGGCACTCGGCTTTCTTCACAGTCCAGCTCTCACATCCATACATGACCATTGGAAAAACCATGGCCTTGACTGGTAATTGTCAAATGCTCAACTAGTGAAGAATCTAAACAGAGTCTGGGCTTGGGGTAGTGAGATAAAGAAGTAACAAGGTTTGTTTATACAGATTTTTCTTCCAGATTCCCTATCTCTGGTGATAAGATGCAGGAAGGACACTTTCCACATAGAGGTTTATTTCCTACTTTCAGGGGGACAGAGGAGGGTAAGAATTTCCTTATCACATCAGCTATTTCTCAAACAGCTTCAATTCAAAAAAATCAGGATGCCACTACAGCATACTTTGGGGCAGCAGCCATGAGCCCCAACACTTCAGTTCTTCAAACTGTTCCAATTAGATGGGTTGGACATCAACCGACATCACCCAGGGTGCTAAGGAAGAGGGACAGACTTAACACCTGTACCTGCATTACTACACTGTACACTTTATTGTTCTCTCATCTCCAGATCTTTTCTGTGCACGGTCACCTTGCTTAGCGCTGCTCCATTCATCTCCCTATAGCATCCCTCCCGAGAATCCTGCCTGTGCAAAGAGCTTGGATCCCCTGTAAGACTGTGCTTTCCCCAGCTCCCAAATTCTGCCCCTGCTGTTTGCTTTCCCAGCAATACACTTCCTCCCCATTTCTACCTTTTGAGGATCACCATCCTTCAAAACCGACTTCACATCTCTTCTTTGACATTCTTGAAAATGCTCCAGTACCAAGGAGCAGGCCTGGATCCCATATCTTGGTTTCAAATATCATTTCTAATAAAAGGAACCAGAGATCCTTGGAGAAATGTCTAATTCTGAGGCTGGAGCAGGGAATACGCAAGGTAATCCTGGAGTATGCCATCATGCTAAACACATACACAAACCCCAAAAACCAGTGCTAAGGCAATGTCAAAAGGACATAAGAGCCAACTGAAGAATCTCCCTGTGCCCAAAGCTGGAACACTTCGAGCAATGAAATACATTAAGCAGTATTAAGTAGCAACCTAAAGTAGAAAATAAATATCTAGAGTCATTGATATAAATAAATTATTTCAAAAGTAAATTAGGGAAAATAGACAAATATCCCAAGCTGAAGAATTTCAAATGGTTTATGTAGACACTCCACACTCGGAAAGTGGAGCATAACTCCCCACTCCTTAAGTGTAAGCTGCACGTAGTGACCTCCTTCCAAAGAGGACAGTAAGAAAAGGCAGGAAAAGAGTAACTGTGTAGAAGAGAAAACTTGACAAACACTGTCTCAGCCAGGTAATCATATTCAGCATCAACAGAAAGAAGTCATGACGACAGCAGGTCCCCTTGATATGAAATGATAAGAAGTGGCAGTTTACCTCTGTGGTCTTCCTTCCCAAAACCCATAACCCCAGTCTAATCATGAGGAAATTATCAAAGAACTCCTAAGTGAGGCAATTCTATGAAATACCTGGTTAATACTCCTCAAAACTCTTGTTGTTGCTGTTCAGTCATTAAGTCATGTCCACTCTTTGTAATCCCATGGACTGCAGCACGCCAGGCTTCCTTGTCCTCCAGTAAAAACTCAAAACTACCCAAGACATCAAAAATAAGAAAAGTCTGGGAAACTGTCACAAACAAGATGAACCTGAGGAGATACGATGACTAAATGTAATGTGGCAGCCTCGATGGGATTTTGCAAACAGAAAAAGGACAGGAGGTATAATCTAAGTGAATCTGATAAAGTATGAACTTAACAAAGTCAGCATTGGTTTATTATCTACAGTACAGTTACCATTGGAAGATGTTACTGAGAAGGGAGGGTGTGGACTGTGTGGAAACTGTGTGTACTATCTCTACAACTTTTCTGTAAATCCAAACTACTCTAAAATTTAAAGTTCACTTTGCTGCTGCTGCTAAGTCACTTCAGTCGTGTCTGACTCTGTGCGACCCCATAGACGGCAGCCCACCAGGCTCCCCCGTCTCTAGGATTCTCCAGGCAAGAGCACTGGAGTGGGTTGCCATTTCCTTCTCCAATGCATGAAAGTGAAAAGAAAAAGTGAAGTCAGTCAGTCATGTCCGACTCTTAGCGACCCCATGGACCGCAGCCAACCAGGCTCCTCTGTCCATGGGATTTTCCAGGCAAGAGTACTGGAGTGGGGTGCCATTGCCTTCTCCAAAAGTTCACTTTAAAAACCTATAAAACTGTAGGTTTCATTTGACCTGATTTTTGCGGAGGGAAAATTATAATTTCATGTATAATTGCATCATTATATATACATCAAAAAGTCTTGAACTGGACTGTTGAGTACATATCCACCACCTACATGTGGCTGTGGAACACTTGGATTATAGCTAATTCAAACTGAGATGTGCTGTAAATGTGAAATATACACCAGGCTTCAAAGATTTAGTATGAAAAAAAAAAATCAGTGATTTTTTTTACATTGACTCCTTATCAAAATGATATTTTGGATTTACTGGGTTAAATAAAATATATTATCAAAATTAATTTTATTTCTTCATGTTCTCTTTTAATATGGCTACTAAAACATTTTAAGCTGTGTGCGTGGCTCACGTTGCATTTCTGCTGATAACAGTGGTCTAAAAGGATAGACATGAGATGTTAACAACAGTTACTCCTGGTAATAAGATTAAAAGTAACTTTTTTAGCTTTCCTTTTATCTAAATTTTTCTTCAATAAATATGCATTCTTTGTATAATAAAAATAGTGATAAAATGAAAAGATATGAAGAACTACTACACTGAAATGTCACACTAAATGATGGAAGCACCAACTAGAAATGTCAAACCATAGAGTCCTTCCATTAATTAATTATTCATTCATTCATTTAAATGTACATATATTAAGTATATATGTGCAAGGCACTGGGACAGTTGGAATAGAAGCACAGAAAAGATGAGCTATAATTATTTCCTTCAAGGAGTTCACAGTCTACTTGGGAAGTTAGGCTCATAAATATTTAAAATATAGCAACATAATGTGGTCAGTGATACACCTATGATGATTTCTATAGAGTCAACTCTCCTGTCCTTCCTGCTTTAAATGCCACTCTTTTTTCTGGTTCCAACATTAGTTTACTTCTCTGCCCACCCTATGATTGTAACTAATACTTATATGCTCCTGACTAATATACCTCTGACCTTGATGAGGCCATAGGTACAAGCTGAAAAAAAAATGACTAGTGTATCAGAATTGGGATCCATAAAAATCTGAGCCACTTGTTAATGCCATTTACCTGTACCTTCAAGAAATCTCAAGCCCAATCTATGTATACCACTCTCCTATACATGCCCAACTTTTTGGTTTTGTGGGTCAAACTTTATAGTTTTGTGTGTCTTGTGGGATAAGGAGGCAATCAATTGTCTGTGGAATAGAGTCAGAATGGGTTGGAGAGTTGATATATTTCTGAGGTGAAACATTGAAAATATATTGCTGGCCCTCCCATATTTAAAGACTTATAAGATAAAATTAAATTAAATTACATATGAAAGCTTCAGGCAGGTAGGTATAGAGAGAGAAAAAATAATTTTTCGTTGTTTTTCAGTCGCTAAGTCATGTCCTCCTCATTGCAAACCCATGGACTGCAGTATGCCTGGCTTCCCTGTCCTTCACTAGCTCCTGGAGTTTGCTCAAACTCATGTCCATTAAGTCAGTGATACTATCTAACCATCTCATCCTCTGTCGCGCCCTTTTCCTCCTGCCCGCAATCTTTTCCAGCATCAGGGTATTTTCCAGTGAGTCGACTCTTCACATCAGGTGGCCAAACTATTGGAGCTTCAGCTTCAGCATCAGTCCTTCCAATGAGCATTCAGGGTTTATTTCCTTTAGGATTGGCTGGTTTGATCTCCTTGCTGTCCAAATCAGATATCAAGGGATTTGTTGATTTACTCCACCAGTGAAACCACATTTGGAACAGCAGCTACTGTTGTATTCACCATCTGATAAAATTTACAGTAATCCTTTGTCATTCTTCAAGAGTCATTTATCTTCTTCTCAGGCCAATTAGTTGATTTGAATGGAAATCTGATGGAAATTATCAACCCTGAATCTTTTAAGTCCTTTATGGAGGCACTAATTTTTGTAGTTTCTCCAGGAATGCAGGATTACTTTGGATTTACTAGCTGGGAATTTAGAGGCAGTTCTAGCATCTTCTAAGTTATCCTCACTTATCAGATAACCAATATAGTGACTCTGCCATTTGCTGAATGTGTCTTTTTCAATCAGACATTCTAGAACTTGGGAAATAACCATGGGGTGAGTTCAGAGCCCAGCTGCCTAGACTGTGAGATGGACCTGAACCAAAACACCATAACCATTCAACCTCAATAAAATCCTACTCTGACAAGCAAAAAAGAGTGGCAGATTGGGTTTTCAAGATTTAGTGTCGTTTCAGAGCCAGTGTCTAGATATCCCCAAAAGTCTGGTTATTTCCCTGCTCCAATGCACTATAACCTTGGCAAATGGTTGCAAGTCTTTGATGGGAAAGGAAAGAGAAAAAACTTGCAGTATAAACTTCTGGTCATGTAAATATAAATTGGAAAAACTGTAATTCTTTCTACATGTATGATATCTCATTATGTTGTACCTGTCAAACCTTGAATCTAGTTACAGGTATAGAAGCAATGAAAGATGCTGAAGGTGGGTCTTGAGGAGTTTCAGCATTTCCCCACAGGAGAGGAAGGTCATCATAGGTTCTCCAAGCAAAGGGGCACCAAACTCCCTGCACAGGGGAGGAAAGTCTGCTTCCTCTAGCAAAGGAGACTGAGGACTTCCCAGGGCCTTGGTTTGATCGGAATCTGCCCACATGTTGCCATCTCAATACTCGGGGTCCTATCTCTATGCCAATCAAGGCCCTAATTTTAACTATAGTAAGAGCCCCCTACATGCAGAGCCTTCAAGTTGTAAACTTTCAAAGATACGAACATGCCTTCACATATCCAGTCATATAAGTTAGTTCCTGTCTGACATACAGTGTCACATGCCTACATCCTCTACAAGTGGTTGTGCTTTTGTGTACTTTACTGTACTTTACTGTACAGAGTACTGTGTTTCAAGCCCAGGATATATGGGAGCAAGCGTAAAAGCAGAGGTGGTGTAACTAGTACTACTGTACTTTTCAAGGTACTCTACTGTTAGATTAAAAATGTTTATTTCTGTGTTTGTTTATGTATTATTTGTGTGCAAAGTATTATAAACCTATAACAATACAGTTACAGTCAATTATGTTACTTGGGTACCTAGGCTAACTTTGCTGGAGTCATGAGCTAATTAGACTTACGAACATGCTCTCAGAATGGAGCATGTTCGTATGTAGGGGGCTTACTGTATAAGAGACTTTGAGTTAACTGGGTACTGTAATCCACCTGCTCATGACATTAGTCTTTGAGTTTGGTTTTCAGAAATGTCAGATACTGCAACAACAAGAAATAAGGATTTTTTCACAGCTGTCGCAGAAACTTTCCAGTTCTTTGCCTAGACCTTAGGCTGAAATGTGTTGATACTACCCCAAATTCATTATTTTCTTTCTCAAATTTCTTTATGGCACCTAGAAGCAACTCACATTCCTTACACTCTTTATTTCCGCTAAAGTGTTCAGTGATAACAGCTACCTGGTAACTCAGCACTTCCTTCTGTAAGCACCTGATGGCAGGGATACTAGCATCCCATTTACCAGTGGCAGTGGGATCACCACACCTAGCAAAATCAGGGAATCGATATCAACTCCCCATCTGGAAGGTTCTATTTAACAGAATCAGTTTCAGACCAGTAACTGTGCCATTTAGGGTCAGCCAGGTTAGCAGAACCACTGTGAATGATACAGAATATAGGAGTAAGGATTCATTATAGACCTTACAAACACAGGAGGAGAAGGGAAGGTCTGGAAAAAGGGAGTCAGAGGATCAAAAAGGGGTCATTAAGTTACCTGCATGAAGCAGTAGCACAAAGGCACGGGCTGGGGCTCGAAGGAAAATCTAAGGACCTAAGCACTTTCAAAGGAAATCAGTCCTGAATATTCATTGGAAGGACTGATGCTGACACTGAAGCTCCAACACTTTGGCCACCTGATGCGAAGAAGTGACTCATTGGAAAAGACCCAGATGCTGGGAAAGATTGAAGGCAGGAGGAGAAGGGGATGACCGAGGATGAGATGGTTGGATGGCATCACTGACTTGATAGACATGAGTTTGAGCAAGCTCTGGGAGTTGGTGATGGACAGGAAAGTCTGGTGCACTGCAGTCCATGGGGTTACAAAGAGTCAGTCATGACTGAGCAACTGAACTGACTGAAGCCCTTTCAGCCACCAAAATGGGACTGTGAAGAGGAACTCATTGAGAGGTGTACAGTAAGCTGCTATCTCTTGGGTGGATCCACAGCCAGGCATCTGGTGATGGGCCTGGGGTAACTGTTGGTAGGCAGAGCCAAGAGTAAGAAAGATTAGCTGGCATAGAATGGAGGAGAAGAAGGACAAAGTGGGACCCACCTAGCACCCCGGCATCTGTCACTGGACCTGACCACAGTGACCTTCTAAGAGTGTAATAGGGAAGAACAAACCTGACTCCATACTGGACCTGTTTTTCACTGGATCTTTTGTATTCTATTGTTTTTGCCACAAGTTTAAAATGTTGCCTATAACCTAAAACATACAGGATGGCCCATTCTCAAGGCTCTGACCTTTAAAGTGTAACACTTTTCCATTCAAAAAAAGATAAAAATCTGTAGAACTCAGAATAACGTTTGTCTTGTTGGAGGCTTATAGGAACGTTGTGACTGGACATCTGTGGACACTTACAAGAACAAAGGACTCTGCCATGAAGAAGCTTGCAGGAACCAACCACACCACCACCACCACCACCACCCCTTTAGTATAAATGAAGCCCAAACGCTAATGTGGGGAAGGTGTTTCTTTGGAACACAAGTCCACCATCTTTGAAGCCTGCTGGCTTTCTGAATAAAGTCACTATTACTTGCCCCAACAACTTATTTCTTGATTTACTAGCCTGTCATGTGGTGAGCAATATGAGCTTGGACTCAGTAACAAGAGGAATTGTCACTGCTTCCCTTCTGCCTTCCAAATCTCATGCAACTTCGTCATACGCCCATCTCTAAAGCAGAACTCCACACAGAAGAGGGTTCTGGGAAACACAGTTGTCAGAGTAGTTGTCCAGTACAAACCTGCACTCCTTATCTCAGATATCAGAAGACAGTCAGTATAGGCAGAAAGAAACGTAGAGAAGCCCCTGGGAGCTCTTTGGTGACCTTGTGACTGTGGATCACCTGTGATTTGGGAAATTCCTGAAGATCTCAGTCCAGGCCCCACAGAGAACTTTCCTCTCAGAGATGCAAATGTCAGTGTGGATGTACTGGGAGTCCTTCTGAAGACAGTGAAACTAAAAGAAACACTATCAGGTATGATGAACAAAAGGCTCATTTCCTCTATGTGACTTGGTCTTCCAGAAAGGGGGTGAACATAAAAGGAGAGTGAACACAATTCCAGGGCCCTATAAATTCTAAAATGCAGAGAACTTTATTCTGATTTATTTACACAAACAGTGCTTGCCTTTTATCAACTCAGGCTGGATCTCTGCAAACGAGAGAGTGAGAGATGGAGTAGAAGATTCATAATGCAGCTCAATGAAGATGCTTTCTTCCTTTTGCACATCCTGGTTCCCCTCTGCTCAAAGTTCCAGCTGCCTAAAGTTACACAACAGTCACACAGCAATCCCCCCATCACCTGCCTCCTATACCTACATTCTATGACCCCGACTCCACCTCACTACCTGCCATGTACACTGGCCACAGTAGTAGAACCAGAGAACAGACACACACAAAAAAATATGCAAAAGGAAACAGTTTCCAACATCATGGCAATGTTCCTCAACTAGAGTCCATCAGTTCAGTTCAGTCGCTCAGTCGAGTCCGACTCTTTGCAACCCCATGAACTACAGCACACCAGTCCTCCCTGTCCATCACCAACTCCCAGAGTTCACTCAGACTCACGTCCATTGAGTCGGTGATGCCATCCAGCCATCTCATCCTCTGTTGTCCCCTTCTCCTCCTGCCCCCAATCCCTCCCAGCATCAGAGTCTTTTCCAATAAGTCAACTCTTCCATGAGGTGGCCAAAGTATTGGAGTTTCAGCTTTAGCATCAGTCCTTCCAAAGAACACCCAGGACTGATCTCCTTTAGAATGGACTGGATGGATCTCCTTGCAGTCCAAGGGACTCTCAAGAGTCTTCTCCAACACCACAGTTCAAAAGCATCAATTCTTTGGCCCTCAGCTTTCTTCACAATCTAACTTTCACATCCTTACATGACCACTGGAAAAACCATAGCCTTGACTAGACGAACCTTTGTTGGCAAAGTAATGTCTCTGCTTTTGAATATGCTATCTAGGTTGGTCATAACTTTCCTTCCAAGGAGTAAGCGTCTTTTAATTTCATGGCTGAAATCACCATCTGTGATGGGACCAGATGCCATGATCTTCGTTTTCTGAATGTTGAGCTTTAAGCCAACTTTTCCACCCTCCTCTTTCACTTTCATCAAGAGGTTTTTTAGTTCCTCTTCACTTTCTGCCATAATGTTCTTTAAACATGTAGAAAAATAAACCAGTGTTTAAACTCCATGTGCTTATTATTGCTCTTATACCAACTACAAAAAATGCAAGTTAAACATGCACAAAACTTTAAAACCAGTAAAACTTTAGTGATTTTAATTTATGATGTTTTGCTAAAACTAAATAATCAATTTAGAGCTGTATATATATATATATATATATATATCTCCCTGGAGGAGAGCATGACACCCCACTCCAGTACTCTTGCCTGGAGAATCCCACGGACAAAGGAGCCTAGCAGGTTATAGTCCATGGGGTCGCACAGAGTCAAACATGACTGAAGCGACATATAAATCCCTGGAGGAGGGCATGGCAACCCAATGCAATAGTCTTTCTTAGAAAATCCCAAGGACAGAGGAGTCTGGCAGGCTATAGTCCATATGGTCGCAAAGAGTCAGATACAACAAGTGACTTAGCATGCATGCACACACACACACACACACACACACACACGTGTGTGTTGGATTTTACTTATCAGTTTGATTCTTCTCATTTTCACTGTTTCACATAATCACTGTTATTTTTCCTTTGTTCAAAAATAAATTCATGGACTCCCTGGTCCAGTGGTTAAGAATCTGCCTTGCAGTGCAGGGGATATCAGTTCAATCTCTGGTCCGGGAAGATGCCACATGCCATGGAGCAACTAAGCCCATGCGCCACAACCACTGAGGCCACGCACTGCAACTACTGAACCCCACATGCCCAAAAGTCTGCGCTCTGCAACAAAAGAAGCCATCACAGCAAGCAGCCCACACACCACAACTAGTGAGCAGCCCTCAGGCAGCAACAATGACCCAGCGCAGCCTAAATTAATAAATCCATATTGAATTGTTAATCTTCACTTGATTGGTTGATGAATTACTGTGCACCAACAGTACAATTCATGGCAAATAGATGGGGAAACAGTGGAAACAGTGGCTGACTTTATTTGGGGGGGGCTCCAAAATTACTGCAGATGGTGATTAAAGTCATGAAATTAAAAGACACTTACTCCTAGGTTATCACCAACCTAGACAGCATATTCGGAGAAGGCAACGGCACCCCACTCCAGTATTCTTACCCGGAAAATCCTATGGACAGAGGAGCCTGGAAGGCTGTAGTCCATGGGGTCTCTGAGGGTCGGACACGACCGAGCGACTTCACTTTCACTTTTCACTTTCATGCATTGGAGAAGGAAATGGCAACCCACTCCAGTGTTCTTGCCTGGAGAATCCCAGGGACAGGGGAGCCTGGTGGGCTGCCGTCTATGGAGTCGCACAGAGTCGGACACGACTGAAGTGAAAGCAGAGACATTACTTTGCCAACAAAGGTCCATCTAGTCAAAGCTATGGTTTTTCCAGTAGTCATGTATAAATGTGAGAGTTGGACTATAAAGAAAGCTGAGCACCGAAGAATTGATGCTTTTGAACTGTGGTGTTGGAGAAGACTCTTGAGAGTCCCTTGAACTGCAAGGAGATCCAACCAGTCCATCCTAAAGGAGATCAGTCCTGGGTGTTCATTGGAAGGACTGATGTTGAAGCTGAAACTCCAATACTTTGGCCACCTGATGTAAACAGCTGACTCATTTGAAAAGACCCTGATGCTGGGAAAGATTGAGGGCAGGAGGAGAGGGGACGACAGAGGATGAGATGGTTGGATGGCATCACCAACACAATGGACATGGGTTTGGGTGGACTCCGGAAGTTGGTGATAGACAGGGAGGCCTGGTGTGCTGTGGTTCACAGGGTCGCAAAGAGTTGGACATGACTGAGCGACTGAAATGAACTGAACTGAACAGTACAATATTGAAAAGAATGTTTTCAACTTTTAATGAAACATTCTTTACTACATGACTAGCCGTCTATGGGGTCGCACAGCGTCGGACATAACTGAAGGACTTAGCAGCAGCAGTAGCAGCAGCATACCTATTACTAAGCAACTGTAGCTAAATTGTTTATATAAAAGATGAACTCTACACAATATAATCATGCAAATGGTGAATATGGAACCAATCATACATTGAGTTTTACATGCTTATAGCATTCAACTTGTGGTAATTCCATTTCCATAACTGTTTTCTTTTTTTTTCTTTCTTTTTTTTTTAAATTTAATTTTATTTTTAAACCTGAAACACTGTATTAGTTTTGCCAAACATCAAAACGAATCCGCCACAGGTATACATACGCTCCCCATCCTGAACCCGCCTCCCTCCTCCCTCCCCACACCATCCCTCTGGGTCGTCCCATTACCTGACATCACTTGCCCTTCACTTAGTGCTAACATTACTGAAAAAACAAAAGAGGGCTTTGGAGTCTTGCGGCACTATTTGCTTGTACAATCACCGTAAGATAAGGCCCAATATGATTCAGTTGCATTTTATAAGAAATATGTACTTCTTACAATCTTGCATATAATTCAAGGCTGATTTTCCCACAAGAAAAAAAATGGGAAATTAATTTATAAAACTAATATATCTACAACTTTGTAACATACTTCTATTTTGATGATGCTCTTTATTTCCTTAGTACTATCTATAATATTTAGCAATTACTCTTCTTTAAATTAATGATAAAGTATACTAAGGCATTGTTGGGCTTTCTTCATGGCACCAAATTACAGCTAACATCTGTCTAAAACATACGCATTTTCAACAAGAGTTTTCATACCAGCATGAGTTTTTGTACCAACCCTTAGTGAATGCTAATATAAAAAGACGTAAAACAATTTAAAAATTTTGGTGACTGTTAAAAATAGTAACATTAAAGAAGCCAATATCTCTTCCAGCTAGTTCATAAAGCAAAAAGTAGAACATAACATACTGTTAATAACAGTGAATGTCTGGTTACTTCCCTTATAATCTGAAGTGGTGCCACCATGTGGCAGGAGTTAAAAAAAAAGGCTGAAACTTTTAGTTCAACTGAAAGTTACACAAATCTTAATTTATGTTTAGTAAGAACTACAATATTACAAGTTTTGCTCATAGTATATATGGGTTAATTAATCTTTATATCACACCACTTAAATTGCACATAGTTTATGAAGCCCAACTGCATGTTTTAGACTATCATTCTGTTGAAACACATTTTTAATTCTCATAAAAATATGAAGACCCATAAAAATTCCAGAGATACATATATTTCAAACATGATAAATTCAAAGTATAAATAAATGTTTAAAAGCAATTTTTAAATAATCTCTGTTACTATCACAATTTCCATACAGATCTTGGAAATGTCTTAAAATCAATAATTTTGTCTCTGTACAAAGAACATTATTCAAAAAAAGGACAATAACTTAATAAAATGTGGAATACTATTTTTGTCACTACCATATAAAATTGATAAGTTATTTTCTTCTTAAATTTTTCAATCAGAAATTTAAATAGTCTAAATGCTTGCTATATTTAAGATATAATTTATTGCTTTGTTCATTTCTTTGCTAAACCAGCATAATGTAACCTGGTAGTTACATTAGTTGTTCTGGTTAGTCACTCAGTCATGTCCGACTCTTTGCGACCGCATGGACTGTAGCCCACCAGGCTCCTCTGTCTGTGAGATTTTTCAGTCTATAAGAATACTGAAGTGGGTTGCCAGTTCCTTCTCCAGGGGATCTTTCTGACCCAGGAATCGAACTGGGGTCTCCTGTATTGCAGGTAGATTCTTTACCAGCTGAGCTACCAGGGAAGCTCCCCCCAAATTAGTTGTTAACCATATTATAATTTTTTTAAATTCCGTAGGAAATAATCTCATTATTAAGTACTCAATATCACAGCTCATAGGAATAGGGTGATTATTGTTTTCCTTCAACTCTTTTGTATTTTACAAATTTTCCATATAAGAAATATACTAATTTTATGATAAAAATTGAAACTTCTAAAAGAATAAATGTTCATGTTAGAAAAGAAATAACAAAATTAGTTATTTAGAGTATAACATACAATAAACAAAAATTGACATACTATTTTACCCCGGTAGTGAGAAGAATAGGAGAGGCTGAGGTATCTTTCCTACCACAACACAAAAGCCTGTGTTGATAAATATTAATATTGGAAATGAAAATATTCTGTGACTCAGCAACTACTGGGTCCCAGTCTTAGTATTACCCTCATTGTAAAAGACAGCATGTACAAGACTGCAGCAATTTGGGGTCATAAGAAGCTGCAAGTAACATAATCATATGGCAATGATATAATAAATTATGTTGTCTAATTTATTGCGTTGTCTAATTTACTCCATACAGTTAAAAAGAATAAAGTGAGTCTATACAAAATAGCAGCTTCATTACTACTGAGTGGGAACAGAAAGTTGTAGAACAATGTATAGAGATTGATGCCATTTATGTTAGTAAAAATACTTGTACAATATAAACCCTGAATATCTCACAGTAAAAGGACAAAGTACAAGACAAATTCCCTATTACTACAACCTTGGGAATGGAAATTACACTTGAGGGAGGGAGACAGTCAATGAACATTTGGGGTTTCATTGCAATGCTTTAATTTTTATAACAAGAATGTTTGAGGAGATTCCCTGATGGTCCAGTGGTTAAGACTCTGTGCTCCCAGTGCAGGGGCCTGGGTTAGATTCCTAACTGGGGAACAGGCATCACATGCTGCAACTAAAACCTAGCACAGTTAAATAAATAAAATAATTTTTAAAAAGAATATTTTAGTATATTACTTGAATCATCAAATTTAAATTTTTAGAGTTTTCTTCTCTATCTCCATAGATGAACATTTCTATCCCTGCTGCTGCTACTGCTGCTAAGTCGCTTCAATCATGTCCAACTCTGTGCGACCCCATAGACGGCGGCCCACCAGGCTCTGCCGTCCCTGGGATTCTCCAGGCAAGAACACTGGAGTGGGTTGCCATTTCCTTCTCCAATGCATGAAAGTGAAAAGTGAAAGTGAAGTCTCTCAGTCGTGCCCCACTCTTAGCGACCCCATGGACCGCAGCCCACCAGGTTCCTCCGTCCATGGGATTTTCCAAGCAAGAGTACTGGAGTGGGGTGCCATTGCCTTCTCTGACATTTCTATACATAGCAAATAACAAAATCTACCTTTATTAGTGATTTTTAATGTGACTGACACTTTGCTAAACATTTTACATGCTTTACATTTAAACTTATCATTAACCTTATGATGCCAATTTTATTAATCCCCATTAAACATGATAAATATGATAAAACCAAGCCTCAAAGGGAATAGGTAAATTGTCCAAATTCACCAAATCCATAAGTGTTACAATCAGAATTTGAACTCATGTAGCTGGCTCAGCGGAGAAGGCAATGGCAACCCACTCCAGTACTCTGGCCTGGAGAATCCCAGGGACGGGGGAACCTGGTGGGCTGCCGTCTCTGGGGTCGCACAGAGTCGGACACGACTGAAGTGACTTAGCAGCAGCAGCAGCAGCAGCTGGCTCAGAGCCATAGTCTTAATGAAATTGCTGTTTTGCACATTTCCTTGTAGAAGTGAGTATACACATATGCATGTGCACACACACAATACACACACACACCTCTGCTATCCAGCTTCTTCTATATCTAGCTCTCTGAAATGCACAGGTCATTAGCATTTTCTCTCGATAACTTTCCACAGAAATGTCCATGTTCAAGCGTTGAGTTGAGGTGATAACCTTGCAACATTGGTTGTTTCATATTTTGTTTTCCTGGTTACACTTCTCCCTTTAAAGTTTGCAAGGTAGCACCAGATTTATTTCTTCCCTAACTGCTCCATTTGTTGTCTTCATTAGGATGAGCATATTCTACTCAATCTTTTCCCAATTTATTAAAATATTTTCCCTTCGCTTAAAAAGTTACAGAAAACATGTGTTTTCCAGGTGTCTTTGGGTAGCAGTAGGGTTTGCTGATGGCTAGAGGAAGCTTGAAGTTGAGTCACTGGTTCTCTATCTATAGAACCAAGTAAGCGCATGCTCTTCATGAACCCAGAGGTGATCAGCACATCAGTGTCAAGCTTAAAATATCTAAACTGGGATGAGATTCAGACTTAAAACCAAATGCCAGTGTATTTGCTCTTTTAGTCCCTGTCCAAGGCACTTCTTCTCTTGCTTATTGTCATACTTTGGAAGCCAAATTATTGATAATAAACTTGTTTGCTGTGAATACGGGAAGTTAAACAGCTTGGGAGGGGGTTATTATATTTCTCCTTGTTGTTGTTTAGTCATTAAGTGGTGTCTGACTCTTAGCGACCCCGTGGGCTGTAGCCTGCCAGGTTCCTCTGTCTGCGGGATTTCCCAGAGAAGACTGGAGTGGGCTGCCATTTCCTTCTTCAAGGGATCTTCCCAATTCAGGTATTGAACCCATGTGTCCAGCGTTGGCAAGTGGATTCTTTACTGCGGAACCACCAGAGAAGCCTTGTATTTCCCTTCAGCTCTAACAAAACACCATGAAGAAAGTATCTCCCAACAAAAACACCTGGCAACTGGATTTTATATGCATTCAGAGTTTTAACACCTCTTCCACAGGATAGTGCTGGCTACTGTCCTCCTGTGGATTATTATTTCCTTAGGGACATAATGCTAGAGTCAATTTGGAACCTAAATCATTTTTCCTGTGGCACTGGGAAGCATTGTGTCTCCTCCCTTTATACATTAATTTAATTAGACAAATTTTCAGCCTCTCACTATCAGCCTACAGTCCATCTACCTTCTCAACCCTGTGAGAAGCCTTATCACACTAAGAAAAATGGTACCATATGTTATATCCAGAGCTCCTACAGCACGTTAGCAGTGAGGAGACACCTGACTGGCAAAGCTGCTAATAAAACCAACCCTAGTCCAAGCCCCAAGTCAAGTCTTCTTCCCAACATAGAACTATTCCTCCTATACACAAATTGTGCCCACTCCCTCTGAAACAGGAAAGAAAAGAAATTTCTTATGTAAAGGCAGTAAGCAAAACTATCAGGGATATGTACAAATTCATAAATTTGAGTATATAAAGTGAAGAGATTTCTAAATATCCAAAATGCTTTTAAAGATTGATAATATATTCATAAAAAAGATCAATAATAAATATATTCATATGAGTTGTATAAGTTAAATTTTAATGCACTTAATGTATAAAGAGTTCATATAAATGAATAAGAACAACTGCTTGATTGATACATAGGCAAAAATGAGATACAAAAATAATACATAAATTGCTAATGAATATTTGAAAAACCCTAACATACTTAAAATTTTTAAATGCAAATGAAAACAACTATTACTCATAGAAAAGCTTATCGATTTTAAAAAAGCAATCACAACTCAATGCTGATGAAATTCAGCACATTAAGAGCACTTACATTTATTGCTGCTATGACTACAAACTGAATCCATGTAACAGTAGCTTATCACAGTATTAGGTATCAAGATCTTTTAAAATGGTCATTCCTCTTGTCTGAATAATTGGTAATCTATCTTTAAAAGAGTTATCTGAGCAGACTTTTAATAAGCCAAGATGTCCATTTAATGTTACTCATGGTCCAAATAATTGGAAATAACCTAAAAATCCAACATCAGATGAATGTTTAAGCAAATTAAGAAACATCTGCCCAATAAAATACTATGCCTCCATCAAAAATTGGATTTTTAAGAGTTTTCAATCACACAGGGAAAAACATATCACTCTAATATAAATGAAAAACAGAAAATTGAAAATATAATGTGGCTTCAACAATGTAAGGAAATAAACTGAAGGGTAAAGACTAAAGGGAAAGATAACAAAATTAGAGTTACTGTCTCTGGTAGTGAGATTATGGATGATGTCCCTTTTTTTCTTCCTTATAATTATACATAATTTACAATTTTCCCTTCAGTGAACACATATAGTGATAAAAAGCATCTAATAAAAGCATCTGCTAAATACTAGGTTATATGTCTTTAAAATATTTGTAGTTTCCCTTAAAGTGAGTTGCCTAGCCTCTAGATCCTGATCTCTCTAGAACTCACATTCCTATATTCCAGCCCAAATTTCTAAAATTTACTCCCTCTATGTAAATTAGAATGGTCTTATTTTTTTTTTCTGAATTTAACTATTTCAAACTTCAAGTAAAGCTCTCTATAGTTTTTGTTCAACAATACAAGCAATAAACATACTCTGATGAACCATTTTTATTCCCAACTAAAAATAAGGCTTTATTTCTAAACAAAAGGCAAGGGGAAGAGGACGTCTAGCACTGGCAGTCAGTGAGCAATATAAACTCGAAGAATTACTATTTGGCCACTGTTCTCAAAATACTGAACTAAATGCAGTCATTCTGAATGCTTCTCTATACCAAGCACTCTACTAGGTTGTGAGGATTTGGGGAGTTCAAAATGAGCAAGACTTAGAGTCATAAACACTCATCCTGGGTTCCTGACCCTGGGAAAAAAAAAAAAAAAAAGACCAATAAAAAAAGATTGTTTTACCAATAATTTCAGAACAAAATGGAATGACTGCAGACATTTCTAGAAGCAAACATCCACTGGAAAAAATTTACTGGTAGTAAACACTATATATACCTTAAAAGCAGGAAAAACAGGAACAGATCATCCTAAAAACTGTAAAAAACAAACAAACAAACAAACCCCTCCTCCTCTGATAGTCCAGGAATCACTGCCCTTTCCCTAAGCAAGAGGGAGAAAGAGAGGAAGACCAGACTGGCGAGCAGCAAACTGGGGTTCTAATCATGACCCACCGAGCTAATGATGAGATCTCAATACCTCTGGTCTCGGTTTCCCACACATGAAATGAGGGGTTGGACTAAAAGACTAAGGTTGCCCAGCTTTAACATCCTCTAAGCCTGGGAGGAGTTTCTTCCTAGCAGGCCCCTGGAGACACTCAGAAATGTTTGTTTTAAGAAACCCAGGGATCTCAGCACTGAATGAGAACATAGCTCCTCCATGTACAATTTCAGACAGTCTACAAGCATTTGGGGTCTTTAACATAATTAGTTGGCCCCTGAGCTCTTTAAACTTTAATATTTACACTATGACAATTGGAAAGTACTCATTAGTGTTTGAGCCAAAGCAATTCTAGTCTCTTTATTCATTCCAATAAGCTTCTTCTCCATTAGCAAGAGAGGTAAAGGCCCAGAGGTTATCTGCCTAGCCAAAGTGGTTCTCAGGTGGAAATAAATTTGAAAAGCATTAATGTGGACACTGTGAGAAATTTGTTCTTACAGCTAATGTCCAGAGGGCAAGGTCCAAATAAATAACTTCTGACAAGCCCTCCCCTGGCTCAGCCCAGAGCTTCCCTCAGCTCCCAGAGGTGCCCAGTCAACTCATTCTCCAAATGCCAGAAAAAAAGAATGGGGAGTGATGGGAGGAAAGGTGGGGTGAACAACAGCAGCAAAGATCTGCCTCAAATTCTACATCCTCAAAAGTTCATTTCAGGACCTCCCTGACTGTCCAGTGGTTACAGCTTCACCTTCCACCGTAGAGGGTGTAGGTTTGATCCCTGATTGGGAAGCTAAAATCCCACATGCCTCACAGCCAAATAAATCAGAAAGTAAAACAGAAGCAATATGGTAACCAATTCAATAAAGGCTTTAAAAACAGTCCACATCAAAAAAAAAAAAAACTCCAAGTCTCCCTTAAGACTGCACTTTCTTAGCTATTTTCTAACTGTGATGAGTGTCCCCAAAAGGAATACCCCGCCTCTCATGCAAGCTTGTGTTATTTTCCAGTTCATTCCCAGTAAAGTTTGTCAAGGTTCCACACAGAATTCACCCAGGCTGGTGTGAGCTCTCACCTCCCTGCATCCGCCGTGATCCTAAGGAGGGCTGGGGGCACACTAAGCTGCTGAGCTTGACATAAGTTCTGTCACCAAAAGGGGCATCTTCATGTATTGGGGGGAGGGAGGTGTCATCTCTCCTGCATGTTCTATCTGAGGCCTCAGGCACCTTCTGAAATATATGCCAGGGAACAAGCTGGTAAAGTCCAGCAAAGGTTTCTGAGGGTTCATTCATGCTATAAAAAGGTCTTACATGGAAGGGAATTCTGCTGTGTACGCTGAGCTCTGCCACAGAGCTATCACCAGGGCCCACAGTGGTGCTCACCAGCACCCTGAGATGAGGGGGAAGTTGCTCCTCTGAAATCCCCAGAAATGGCCAGATGGACAGCACAGCTGGTCCTCTTTGACATTTTCGCTAACATCAAAAACTGAGCATTGAGTTGCATTTGCAATTTTCCAGAATTCCTCATTTTAGGTCAAGACTGGCCTCACCTATAGATTTGTCACTTACATGGTAGGATTTCACACACGCAGAAAACTTCTCCACTAAAAGGATTATATCCCCACCAACCTTCTGTGATTCTGCAGTCTATCCATTAGTCACCCTCTGGAGTTCAGCTACTGACAGTGCAGGTTAAAATACAAATTTGTTACTTGGAGAAAAAGCATATGAAGGCATCCTCAACTATTAATGCCCCAGCACTGGTGGAATGTCAGACTAAGACATGTGCGTTGAAATCAACATACCAATAAATGAAGACTGACTTTATGTAATGTATGTTTAATTTATGAAAATGGTAACACTATTTTGGATCAATAAACTCATGACAGATCCTTGATATTCTATTAACGAAAATTAGTCTGAAGCTATAGTTTAACCTTTGAGATTAGTGTCAGGAGAGAGGGTTATCTCCCTGCTGCCCTTGTTAGAAGCAGCACATTAGCACAGATTCCACAAGGATCAGATTCAGTTTGTAATTCAGTATAAACGGTATGTGTGGTCGAGAGAGCAGAAAGCTCTGGCTCTGACTCTGTCTCTGTTACAAGATGCATGACCTGGATAAAACCATGATAAGTAATGTGAGCCTCAGTTTCCTCTGCATAAACTTGGGATATGGAAAAGAAACCTTGCTGTAAAATTCTGATTCAGTGATTCTCTATTAAACAATCTTTCTCTTTCTGCTACTCATACTCACAAGAAGAAGAGGCTGACGGTGCTGGCCCAGCACCCTCAACAGACCTACTCCTGAGCCACTGCGAGCCCTGAATTTGGGGCAGGCATGTCACTTCTGGGTCTAATTGCTGCTTGCCTGTCTGCAGGTGCTTACTCACAGTATCAATGATGTAATTACTTCCTGGGTAGAAAGGAATAAATCTCTCATGCTTTTGCACTGGTCCTTATGTCTGTCTGCTTTGAGTAGAAGAACCATCTTGATTCAGACTGAACGCTTCGAGAGAGCAATTGCTTTCCATTCAATTGCCTGAAGATGGTGCCTAATAGAGAACCACACTCAAATGGATGTGGGCTAAATCATCAATATCATGATTGCGATGCCATGGTATTAAAGGAGAATTTCTCAGAAAGAGACACGTCCCTCTCTCTGACTCACTAACTCCCATGTCCTATAAACACAAAACCAAACTGCAAACATCACCACAAAGGAGCCTGAGCACAGGGGACTGGTGACTAAATCCCACTTGTCAGTCGGGATGATAATACCAGTGGCCTTTGGAACCAGGAATTTCCAATCCTGTGCTTGTGGGGAAATTTCTGGCTCCAAAGGCTCCTGTGATTGTAGGGATTCCTACAACAGCAAGAACCAGCTCAGAGAAGCCCACTTGAGGCTGGCCTGGAACAAGTGGGACCACCCGGCCCATGCGGGAAAGTAAAGGGAAGAAGGGCCTGGTAGGGGTCCCTCTGTGGTGGATTTTCCTCACCCAGGTCCAGCTTGTCAGAGTCAAGGGCAGCCGTAGGTCTGGGTATCTGGTTCTCCCCCATCGTCCTCCTCCAGAGTTCGGTGGTCCCCAGGACAGAGACCGGTTAAGGAATGACTGTGATACTGGCTGGTTCTGACCTCAGGACACTCACAGAGACAGCTGGCTTCTGAGGACTGGAATAGTGATCCTGTTATTCCCGCACTCCATCCTGCCCAGGGTGCAGCCCCAGGCCCCGGGTCCCAGTGCCTACGGAATGTGAAACTGTCAACCTGTGGTGGAGGTCCTGGGGTCTTGGGAGCAGGGCTCTAGGGCCAGGGGACACACCTGAGGCATCATTCACCTCCAAACAGTTCCTCAGCTGTTCAGAAAAGACAGAGGTGGGTAGAGGGGGAGGGAGGCTCAGCCTACAGTTTCCTCTTCTGTGTGTGGTCATTGAAATCGCCAGGACTTAGACCTAGATGCAAATTCTGTCTCTGGCACTTATTAGTGCTAAAGACTTGAGAAAGTTATTTAACCTCTGAGGGTCTGCTCGCTCACAAAACACTATGATGCATGCCTCAGCGAACTGTGAAATCCAAGTGAGTCGGCTCTCAAGTAGACGCTCAATGACCACGAAGTTCCCTTCCCATTGGCTGATTGGCGAGACTGGGGTTCAACTCACTGAATCCCAGAGAAGGTGTGATGGGGACGAAGGGAAGAGAGTGTTGTGGTTCCCACAGCTCCACATCAGGCTTCAGAGGACATGACACCTCACAACCGCATAAAACTCAGCCAAAATCTTGTCTGTGACATTTTCAGAAATGAAAAGAGGCTCCACTGTAGTTCCAAGACCAGGAGCTGATGGAGTTAGGAGGGTTGTTTTTGCAGACAGTGTGGATAACACCAAGGTAGCCTGGCCAAGTGGAGAAGGCAATGGCACCCTACTCCAGTACTCTTGCCTGGAAAATCCCATGGATGGAGAAGTCTGGTGAGCTGTAGTCCATGGGGTCGCTAAGAGTCGGACACGACTGAGCGACTTCCCTTTCACTTTTCACTTTCATGCATTGGAGAAGGAAATGGCAACCCACTCCAGTGTTCTTGCCTGGAGAATCCCAGGGACGGCAGAGCCTGGTGGGCCGCCGTCTATAGGGTCGCACAGAGTCGGACACAACTGAAGCGACTTAGCAGCAGCAGCAGCAGCCTGGCCAAGAGCAGCTGGGTCTGGGTCTCAGTACCTATGGAAAAACATGCATTACCTGGCACCTATCTTTTCCTAGAAACCTCTGTCTCCAGAATATAAAACCTCAACCCATAGACCTGGCGAAGAAATGAGGCCCAGAAGGCATCTCCTGCAACGCTTTATTTCATGTGGTTTATTGAGAGAAAAGCAGAGACAACACCAAAAGAAATAAAGAGAAGGTGATGAGTTAAAGTGATCAAAGCATTGTGCGTTTACTTACAACTCAACTAAACAAATTCTAGTTCCTACACAAATATTCTGAGGATTAAATGAGCAATACAATACTTTTTTGAGCTCTTTGTGATCAAATGCTTTACCGTTAGAAGTTTTATTCCTGGGGAGTCGATATCAGAGATGCTTGTTCCTTGTCAGTAAACTTAAGAAGACGCCAAAGCTGTGTATGTTTAAATCACATAAAACCTTCCCCCGAGCTGTCTAGTCTCTTGACAGCCCCCTTTCACTGAGCTCCATGGTCATGGAATATAAATATCTTTATCTTATCAGCACAGGCTTTTGAAAATTTGACACAATAGGATTTCTTCCTCACAAGGCATATCAAACATCATTGCAAACTAAGTCTATTTTACTTTTAATCAAGACTGAATCAAAGGGTCTTTTCTTCAGTCTTTTAGACTTTCTATTTCCACTTGATCTCTCTGACCATCCTGCCAACCGGAAGCCCTGAGAACTGGTCCAGTCACTTCAAGACGCAGCATCTCTCTCTGAAGTGTTCTTGGAGGAAAGGTGCGAGGACCATGTGGGCAGATAAAGCAATTAAAAATTAACAGATACTTAACAAGTGAAGGGACTGAAATGGAGACAAAAGTGACAGTAACGCTATTAGTAGTTTATTCTATGAAGCTCTAGTTCAATGTCAAGCTAGTGTGAAAGCTTCACCATTTTTGTGGTTTTCTCTCTCGATCCCCAGTGCTAGAACAGTATGTTTCTTGAATGAGTAAATGAATGACACATTAATTCATGAATGAACAGTAATATTGAGAAGGGGAAGAAATCTATTATAGTCAATAAATGGGCCCTGGAAGACACCCCTTTGCCTCCTGACCCAGGGAGTGTAGCCCACAGTTGAAGCAGAGTCCTTAGGCCATGGGTACCTGGGGTGGCCACACATCTTAGAAGGCATTTCAGCATCAACAGCAATTCCTTCGGCAGCTTGAATCATTTACTTCCATAATATGCTACTCAGCTGTTGTGATCTCTGGGGATGCTCTCACTGCTTCCTACGTCAGCTGTTCTTCTCATTTGGAGAATTAACCCACATTGTCTTGACCGTCGGGTTCATCCTTACTTCCTTCTCTAGATAACAAGATCCTCAAAGGTTGAGACTGTGTTGTATGCTGATTTTTGTGTCTAGTTCACTGTATATTCTACAGCTGAGTACATAAGAGAACAACAACTCAATTAATGAAATTGATGAACATGTACCAAGGCTTGGAGAGAAGGACATGAGCTGCTGGGTTGGATGACAAAACCACATCACTCTTTGTTTTTCAAGCCCTAGCCCAGAGGTGCAGAGGCCCGCCTCCCTCCAGTGTCGGGGCCCACAGCAGTACGCAGGCACCTGCAGCCCCATCATAAACCCTGCAGCCGCTGTGCTCTGTCTGCTCTGCTTTCGCTGCTCTCATTACTTCTAAGGACAAGCTGGCTCGTGTTGCATTGGGTCTTCCATCCTGGGAAGTGTTTCACAGCTTTGCACACATCCCCAGACCCCAGGCTAATGAGTAAGGGTTGAAAATACATTCAGATGTCATCATGGGCAATGGAGCAAGTGTCAAACACGGTCTGCAGGTCAGGCTGGAGCAAGCTTCCACTTGCTTGCTCTGTATGGAAATAGATGGGCGGTTGGCTGAAGACACCAACGGAATTTCCCTTTGGCTCTGTGCTTTCTCCATCTCTGCCTCTGGGGATTCTTGAAGATATGGTGGGAAATGTCAGCATGAGATGCAGGACTCTATCTCTCTCCAGGATTCACCTGGGATTTTGGCAAGACATGCCAGGTCTCCACGGTTTACTTTTAGAGTCTGGAAGGTGGATAGATTTGTAAGAAAGTGGACAGACAATCTCTCTCCAGAAGAGAAAGGGCCCTCTAGGGGTCCAAGATGCAGTCCCAGCGTTGCTCAGGCAGATGTCAGGAGATGGGTCCTGACCCTCCGTTGCAACAGGGACTCTGAGGAAAGCCATGACTGTGTGTTTCTGTACCTGTCTTCCTCCTGCTTCACCGGGGCTGAGACTTCAGCCCTGTTAGGAAAAGGACAACGCAGAGGAGGGAAGTGGCCACTAGATGGCAGCAGAGGGTAAGAAAAGGGAGTTGAAGGCAGCACAGGGAGCGGCTTGCAGCCCCTCCATTTTGCTTTACATCTTTACTGAGATATGTGAAGAAAATGAGTCCCTTACATGCCACACACAGATGCTACAACATATGGAGAGATGCCGCACAGCAATATTTCTCTGGTTATTAAACAGGAGGCACCTAACCAGTCATTCACGGCATCATCATGCCGAGCTGTCCTTTGTGTCCTGAATACTGCTGTTGACAAGGTAATAACAGGAGAAAGCAGTTGAGAAGACTGATGTGCAGACCTGGGCCTCTGGGCTTGCAGCTTCGCCAAGCCAGACTGCTGGCTGGATTGCCAGGAAGCAGGAGCTGCCCAGCCCAGTGGGGGCCACCTTGCCAAGGGGCACAAGCCATATGGCTTCTGCTGCGACTCAGCCCAGGCAGGGCACGGACTGCTCTCTGGTCTCCCTGGCAGTCCCTGAGGGCTTGTTTATTAAGAACCTGATTACCACCAGACAGCTCTGGAGGCTGACCTTCCAACCACAAACCCCAAGTGGGAACGGGCGCTCTAGACATTTTAAAGAGCAAGACATGCTTGCTTTTCTGGCAGTTCTGAAGGCATACAGGGTAATGAAAATGCATTCAGGGGCTTCCATGGTGGCCCAGATGCTAAGACGCCACACTCCCAATGCAAGGGGCCCAGGTTCAATCCCTGGCCAGGGAACTAGATCCCACATGCCACAACTAAGACTTGGAGCAGCCAAACAGATTTTAAAAAAGAAAAACGCATTCAACTGCACACAGATGGGGAGTCCATTTCCCATGCCTCCCCAGGCAAAGGTCAGGAATCTGGTCTTGGTAACGAGGAATGTTTTCCCTTGGTGGGCACATCACACATATTCTCCTGGGAGACTGCTACACAGGGCTGGGGGCAGGCAGGTATTGCTGTATTTTTTTTTTTTTTTTACTATATCCCACCCCCATACCCACTCCCATGTCGTGTGTCCAACCACCCAGGCTGGTCATTCCACACTAATTTCCCCACTCTCCCAAACCCAGGGGCTCCTTGAAGCCTCAGTGGTGACTGAGGAACTGAGAACAGGTGAGTCAGCCCAGGCAAGCAGAACTCCACTCCAGAGCCCAGAAAGAGACTTGTCATCCACCCCAAAGTCCAAGCTCCCAGGACTTCTCAGAGTCACTCATGAAGCCCCTCAACAGTCCTGAAATGAAGGTAAATAATACATTCATTTTTCATACAGAGAAACTGAGATACACAGCTGAGGTATGGCTTTGGCTCTTCTAGTTCCCATCCCTTTCCTATAGGTCTGAGCCTCTGAAGCTGACCTCCAGTGGGAATGTAATAGCAAGGCTCACACTGCCACGATTCCCCTCCATCTTTCAGAAAAAGATTCTGTGTGCTAGAAATCCTCACAGGTCTGTGTGACCTTACACAAGTCACTTAACCTCTCTGTGCCTCAATTTGCTCATCCGTAATTTGAAGGGCTAGCACTGGATGGGGACTAGGGCCTCTTCCGGCTCTGCGATCCTGGGGCTTTAATTTCTCCAGTCTCAGCCAGCCCTTTCCAACAATAGCCAGACTCCACAGGAGGCAGCAGAATTTCCTCCTCCAGCTGAGAAGAAATGTGGTCATGGCTGGAGTCTTGTCGACCTCCTTTGTCCCCAGAACGAAGGAGACAGGGAGGTTTCAGATGTTATTGACACTAACAGCGGGGCCTGCAGGCGACCACACTCTTAGGGAAGGACCACACAGAGTTGTCCCCGTGGGTGGTGCAGATCCAGAGTCAAGACCCCAGGATGTTTTAATAACTATTTCTCAGTGGAAAAAAAAAAAAAAAAAGACTCATTTTATTCTGCACAAGGGTCTAGGGACAAGTCCAAGTCTCCCAGGAGGCAACTCCTCTCGCCTATAATGGGGGATTGGCTCGGCTCAGCTGCACTGACAAAGGCTGAAGACAGCATGCAGCGGTGCGGGCGGCTCCCTGTAGTTCCATGTGGACATGACTCACAGCGGTTATGAATATCAAACCTCCTTTGATGTGTTCCCGGACATGAGGAGCAGCCACAGAGGGGAGGAGGTGGACCCTGGATGCCGGCTCTGCGGGGCGGTGTGCAGAGGGCCTGCACACGTCTGGCAGCATCCTGAAGCTCCAGGAGACCTTGGAGCGGGTAATTACCCTAGGACTCCCTGGGACAGCTGCGCTCCCTTCCATCCGTCTCTCTCCCTCTCTCTCCCACTCTTCTTCCTGTCTCCAGCTACAGAAGAATGAGATCCTCCAAGAATTATGACCTGTTTTTATACCTTCACCCTTCCCGGGGGGGATAATAATTCACTTCCCTGAATAAAACTGGTTTTATTGAGCACAAAATGAAAGCACCCCCTCACTCAGCATCTGCGCCAATTGCTTTAAAGCCAGTCCTGGTCCCAGTCAGCCAAGAAGAAGGATTTTCCTCTGTTATGGCCCTTTCTAGACACTCAGCCTTTCCAGTGGCTGCATGGTACCTTGTTCTCCTAGTAGGATCCCAGTGATGACATGACTGAACACCAAGCTTCCCAGTCTCTCTCATTTTGGTAGCTCCAGATCAGATCGGATCAGTCACTCAGTCGTGTCCGACTCTTTGCGACCCCATGAATCGCAGCACGCCAGGCCTCCCTGTCCATCACCAGCTCCTGGAGTTCACTGAGACTCATGTCCATCAAGTCAGTGATGCCATCCAGCCATCTCATCCTCTGTCGTCCCCTTCTCCTCCTGTCCGCAATCCCTCCCAGCATCAGAGTCTTTTCCAATGAGCAGGAGACCAAGCCCAGCCAACTACAAGGTGAGCGCCCAGACTGGATCAAGAAGAGAGGATCAGCCACCTCTTGTCTGTTTCAGCTGAAAGCTTTTCCACATGTGGATGGTTCTCCCATTTCTAGACAGGGTTCAAGAACAAGTTTGGTCCCTGGAAATTTGGACAAAGACTTTACAGTTATAGAAGGAGGTGGCAAAGGGTAAACAGGAAAGGAATCTGTTCATCTCCATGCCTGCATGCTTTTGGTTTTCTGAAATGAGGCTGATTTATTTTGCAGCTAAGTTGGACTTTGAAAAATTCTCATGTGCCCAGAGATCTCATGCATATATACACATGGAAATAATAAAATAACTACTCTTTACTGAACACTGACCTCGTGCCATCCACAATGCCCAGGGCTGCACAGGTACCAGCTCTCCAAATCTTCACAGATGCTCTGCCTGAGAGCGGAGAGTGGAGAGCAGGTATTATTATCCCTGTTTTATAGCACCAAGCCTCCGAGAGGCTAGGAATTTTTCTCAAGATTGAAAAATTAAAGTAAAAGGGCTTGGATTCCAAAGCATCATCTCTTAACCACTGTGCTATGGCGCAATATGCTTATCACCAAGTGCCCTGCATTAGGAAGGAGGGCAGGGAAGGCACAGTTCTTGACTTTAGAAAGCTTCCGTTTAACTACAGGGCAGTGCACACAGAGCTACACACATGCACAGAGTTACTACGACTCATCTTGTCTTCTAAGAGCCCTGTAACTAAAATATTCATGTTCCATCTTCATTATCTTGCTCTCAGACTCCTGCCCTGGATTCACAGATTGAACCTTGTTCTTGTAGTAAAGACCGGAGTCTTCTACAGTAGGGCTGTGGATACTCACGTTCTAGAGGCAACAGTGTGAGCAATCCGACCACCAAGATGCATTATGCTACCGTTACTCAGCTCCTGAGCTGTAACTGTTTGTCTGGTATTGCTTTTTCCATTTGATCAGGAAGTTTCTCTAATCCGTTTCTGTCTTCAGGGAAGCAGGGGAAGACACCAACACGGGCAGGGGCAGGGAAGATTTCAGGCTTGAAGATTCAGGAAGCCAAGTCATAGATCAACTAGAAGAAATACAGCAGGGGGAGATTCAGGGCACAGTGAAATTCCATTGCTTCCATGACCTTGAAAGGTAAGCGATGATATCTCTAGAGGACACCATGTGCTAAGATGTGCGAACATAAAAGGAAGGAAACCGTGCACCAGTTGCAGACTTTGCCAAGCACACACTGGCTGCCAAGACTACTTCAGCCTTGACTCTTAGATCCGTGATCTGGGACACAGGACAGTGTTCTACTGTGCTGGACATCTTCCAGTGACATTGACCCAACTGAGGGCTGGGAGGAATACTCCTTGCTTCTAAGAGACAGAAATTCCCCTCCAAAGTAGAGTTATTGAACTGCCCAAATGTAGGATGTGGGGAGACTGAGAATGCTTGAGTCCCAGGAGAAATGCTGAGAACAGATTTGTCTCCCTATGGGATAGATCCCTTTGTAAATCTAATGTTTGGAGAATTTGCCTCTGATTTCATTTCAGGAGATTTGTGCTTGTTCCCTGACTGCCCATCAACCTGAAAAATAACAGTTCTTGATCAAAGCCTTCTGAGAACCTACACCAGGAAGGATTGAGAGGACTGGGGTTGCATCTCTGGGTGACCACTGCCCCTCCAGTATCACAGCACTTTCTACACCCCAAGGCAGCCTGGTCATCTTGTCAGCCAAAATTCAAATTGGGAGACTGACATAGTTTTGTTTCTAGTTCTCTCTACATATACAACTCCAGGTGCCTGCTTATTAATCAATCTTAAGTCTCGCTTTAATTTCTCAACTGTGGCTTCCAATTCCTGCTTTCCCAACCTCATCCAAAGGAGTCATTCCTCTTCCCCCTGATGAATGGGCAGGAACCTCAGAACCTCGCTCTAGGAATCCGTGGTTCCCGCACACCTACATTTGACCACTGGAGGGCAGTGCTGGACCGCCCAAATCTCTAGGTGCTCTGCTCCATCCTCAACCCCACCTGGGCCGTCATTGAAGGATGTAGCCTCTGGTTGGAAGCCAAAACCAAGGACCACTGGAACACCCTGAGAGCACAGCACGGTCGAGCCTATTACAGCAGCTCCTCCAAACCTGGGTCATAGAAATAAAAGGCAGTTTACCAGAAAGCAGATTTGGCTCCAATCCCCTGAGAAAGATTGAGACGACAATCTGCCTCATGGTGTCATTAATCAGGAACCATCTGTCTCTCTGAATGGGGATGCAGAGTGCTACCTATCTCTACCTACTCAGGTGTAAGCTCCTTGAGGGTAATGTCTTAATAAGCTCTATATTCCTGGCAGTAAACACGGTGTTTGACAATAAATGTTTGTTCAATGAATGGGTAGATGAAGCATGCATACATATATATGCATAAATTGGAATTGGCCATTTTCAGATTTGTTGCTATTTTCCAGTTCTTATAACACCTAAACTTTAAGCCATCAATTAGTTGCTGCACATTTTTAGTCCTGAAGACAGCCAAGGATAATTAGGTTATTAATTAAAGCAGTGGTTGTCATTGTACAAACGTTATTTCAAACACCACTTCAAGAGTTTCAGATCTCTTACTTTCAGAAGTCCTTCGTTATATCACCCATGTGTCCTCAGATCTCATCAGCCTGTGGATTACAAAATATTGACATCGTTTCATGAATATTCAGTTTATAACTAGCAGGCTCTATCATGGTAATGTGGAGCATCCATTCTGTCCCCAGGGGACTTAGGGTCATTTCATCCCACCATGGGTCCCCATGGGGCTCCGCAACTTCACTGAACCAGAGCTTTCCTTCAGGCCCCCTTCTGTCATCCCACAAGACCCTTCTCCAGGCTGCTGTCCGCTCTGCCTACTGCCAATGGATTCCACCTGGCGATGGACACAGCCTGCTCTCTTCATCATTCAAAGCACAGCTTACTGCTAGAGGAGAGAAGGAAATGCACGTTTTAAGATCCCAAACCCAACCTCTTCCTGTCTCCCTGCAGACTTCCACATAGCAGGGACCAGTCAGTGCCCCCAGTAAAAATCTGCAGGCCTCCCACATATCCATGTGCAGAGTCTAAAACCAGCTCTTTTGCTGCCCTGGGATGACTGACAGTGAGCCAAACTACTCCTTCCAGGGAAGCTTTTCACCAACCCTCCACCATCTCAGGTAGAGGCTGGTCTTCATGGCCCAAGAAGGCAAAAACTGTGTTACTAGGTCTTAAAATATGATGTGTGAGACACCAAGAGCTTTGACTATATTCATATTTAGGAGAAAATATGCCCTCCACTTCTAACTTGAAAGATACAAATTAATTTTTCTTAACAGAATACTTTCTTTTTTTTAATTGATTTATTTTTAATTGAAGGATAATTGCCTTAGGGAATTTTGTTAGTTTCTGCCAAAGAACAGAATATTTTCTATCTTAATGTACATCTGAATTCAGTGGTATGAGGACTTCATAATTTTCCCCAATGAGTGGATATTTGTTTTAGATGTGAATAAACTCATTCTCAGCCTTACTCTAGTTTTCTCAACAACAGTGCTGTAAGTTCATCTAGCATCTCTAGTCTACCAACAAAACCCTCTCAGCCTCAACAATCTTCAAGGATCAGTTCTATTGAAAGAAAAGAAAAGATAGAAAGGAAAGAAGAAAGAAGGAACACATCACTATAAAGCAGTTATCCTCTGGTTTTAAAAAAAAAATGCAAAATGAAAGAAAGAAGAGAAAAAAGGAATGAAGGAGTAAAGAAAAGAAATACCCCTTTATAAAAACACCTAACTTAAATTTCTCCCTACGGTTCAAATTTAGATCTTCAGGGTCTTCATTCTTCTCACAAAAATGTTGTAAATCAAAGCAAACTCTCCTTAGAGCAATTGGGAAAAAAAAAAAAAGTTCTTTCTAAAATACCATTTTCCTGTAACTGTTCATGGGAGTTGAGTTCATCATATGTTAAGCATGTCCCATGCTATGTTATTTTTCAAGATGTCTTCAGTATGATCAAGGGACAGGCCTCTAGGGCATCATCTCTGTTCTATACCTGGAAAAAACAATGTACAGAAATTTCCATAAGAGAGGAGATTGACAGTCAATACATAAGACTCAAGAGGCAAGGAAAGCCCGTAGGGTTAATGCACTGCATTCAAATACAGACCTGCCTCGGGGCTCTGAATATCCAGGTCCAGATCTTCGAAGGGTGGATAATGCCTGAGGCTTGATACCAGGTCTGATGTCCAGGTTTGACATCTATGGCAGACCTTACACCCTCCTGCCTTGTGATTTTGAAAAACTCGAAATCTCTCCTGAATCCTCACCTACTGACACTGTGACCCACGTGAGAAGTGTCTGAGATTATTTTCCTTGAAACTATACTTCCTTCTGACAACTCCAACACCAGGCAACCCTGGTTACTAACTGGTGGATTTAATTTTTCACACTGTGGCAGCGGTGTAGGAAATCTTAATCAGTCGCTCCAAACCACACACACTGGGTTACTCCCTGAAGAAGACAGTGACACTACAGGAACTTGTTGAACACAGAGGACCTCAAAAAGGACCATGGACCCCAAATGCTGCCAGTGTCAGAGCCAATCCTTCAGTACCTTCACCAAAAGTGATCCAGCTGGAAGTGTTCTTTCAAGTTCCCATTAGAGACTAGCAGATTGCCTTCCTGGCAGACATTGTTGCATAACAGCTGTACTTCGGACAGAGCACACTGGTGGCCCTGGGAAAATCCATTGGAAATCTACCTTTTCCTCAAGCATATGGACCTTCCTGAAACCTGTAAGAGAATGGGGTAGGGTACGGTGTGTTTTCCATAGAAGACACAGACCCTCCTAGCACTCGTTTCTAACATCAGAACATGATAAATGTTGGTCAGAGTACAATGCACAGTTGTCCAGAGGAGGAAGAGATTAGTTTGGTTAAGGAGAATGGGGAAAGGCTCCCTGGTGGAAGTTATAGTTGAACTGATTTAAAGGATGAAGGATCTTGACCAATGGAAGGACTGGAGAAAGACATGACAAGAAGAGGGTCAGCAGCTTAGGCAATTCAGGAAGGTGGATGGGACTGTGTTTGGAGAAGAGCATCCACTCTGCGGGAATGAGTCAGCACTGGTGGCCAGGTCAGAGCAGTGGCTGCCATGGTGTGGTGTGGCCTGATGGGGTAAGGTCTTGCAAACCAGGAAAAAGGATTTGGATTTTTGTCTTGTGAGAAGTCATAAGAAATCAGAGATACATAAGAGGCGGTGTGCTTGAAAAGTGTTTTGGAAAGATCACTGTGGATGAGAGGATTGGTTTGGAGACCCAAAGCAGTGAGCTCAGATATCAAGTTTGTGTGAAAGCTGAGATGGACAATGGAAAGGTCAGGAATAAGCACCTGGAAAGAGAAAACAGATTCAAGAGACGTCAAAAGCAGATGAATGATAAGTGGGAGTGAAGGGGGAGAGAGATGGCCTCTTAATGGCATCCCGCTTGTATGCTGAAAGACTCTCAAGTTTGTATGTTTCAAGGCTTTGTCGTTAGAAATTAATTCTTTCTATTTTTACTGTATTAAGACTTAAAGTGTTGATCTTCCTAAGAACATTTTATTATGTTTCTATGGTCCAAACGACTAATCTCCAGTGACAGAATTTCAGAATTTGAGGGTAGGGAGTTTCTGGGCCCTCAAAACTCATTCTATAATTGGCTGCCCACCCTTCTTATTTATGAATTCAGCATTTGAAGGAGCACCCAGCTACTGGACTGAAATCACTTGATTACTGTTATCTTTTCTTCTCTCTATTCAGTTTGGTGTAAGGAGAGCTAGATCCAGAGAAAGTCTGTCATAAGTTCTTGGCCTCCCCGGCCAGTCAATCAAAGCCCTCTTCCTAATAAAATGGTTTGGCTATTACATACCTCCCACCACCAGGGGCAACCTTCCCCAGGAATCTTTGATGAGTCAGTCTAGGGCCATCATACTACTCACATGCATCTTCTCAATGAGCTTCACTGTCCCAAATATCATCAGCACTGCTGTGGTCACGCCTCTGGAGGATGCCTGGCCACCCTGTCACACCACCTGTTTTGCTGCAGGCACACCCACAGCCACACCACCAGCCTTCCACTTCTGCGTGTCTGTGTGCATGGCACTTCTGTGTAACCTTAAGACCAGGCATCCTGGGATGACTCTCCCCTTATTTCATTATGCATTCTCCTATAATCCCTTTAAAATTCTTCAAAAGAGTATCTTGCAGAAAGAGGAATAGTCTTAGGAAAGAGAGAGGGAAAGAGATGAGGGAAGACAGAAGCAAAGATATGAGTCAAGGCTTTGAGGAAAGCAATAAAAGAGAAGGAATCCATGACCTCCATTAGCCCTGGCTCTCAAAATAAGATTGGCCCTAAAGATAGCTTATTATTTATCCCAAATTAAAATTTCCTAGCTCTGCAGTCACTGTATACACAGTGAAAAGAAAACCATCACACAAAAGATGCCGTTATCCTCACAGCAGGAACAATTGCAACCAAGATGATTCTACTCCAAGAATAGAAAGATAACAGTGTGAAGACAGGAACTTCAAAACTGTGAATTGTCAACAAACAGAACTGTTTCTTGAAGGAGGAATGGTTATAAAGGAAGGTAGACAGAAAAGGAACCCTCCAGCTCTAAGATGGGACATGAATTGCCAGGGAAATTTCTAGTTTGTGTTCCTCCAGGGTGAACCTACAAGCAGCTGTATTGACTGGGAACAAACCCTGCCTGGATCTGTGCAGACCCCGGAAGCCCCTCACCCACCCCTGCCCAGCTTCGTGTATATTTCTGAAGTTAAACATCACCACCAGACCTTAAACTCGACTGTGGCAGAAATTTCAACTGGTTTTCATTTCCACCGCATCCTCAGCACTCAACAGAAAGCTTGTATACAGCTGGCATTCAATATATATTTATTGAATAGATGGTTGCCTGATGAATGGATTCCTTTAAAATGAACAAATTACTTCTTCCCTATCTGGCTTCTGAAGAGCAAGTCCCAGAACCAGAACCAGTCAGGTGGGCAGTGCTGGCCATCCTTGCTTCAGGAAAAGGACTGTTCCTACCTTTCCTCCTCCTCAGGTTCCTGAAGCTCAGAAACAAGGACCCCAGGGATCACGACCCACCGAATGTCTTTCAACAAAAGATTCTCTCCCGGGTTGTTTCCTTTCAGAGAATGAGCCCCCTGGGGGCTGATAAGGAAATGGCCCCATATGCGAAAACGCAGGTCCCTAGTGGCAGAGGGGCACCGAGCCTCCTCCAAAGGGGCCCATTGGATGGTTGCCTTTGAACAAATCTGAGTGTGTCTTTCGATAGCACACACACCAACCACCCCTGAGGACCTCTTTCCTTTACGGCTGCAGCAATGAAGCAGCCGCATGGTTGTTACAGATAAGGTGGCCTGAGTGCCTGGTGCATGCAAAGTAGGCTTCATGGTAAACAGCACGGGGAGGAACTGCAGCCCTGCCACGTACCGGCTGCTCTGTGTTGTGCCGCCCTTTCTCTGTAACTGGCTCCCAGGTAAAAGGCTGCAATCTCCCACCACTTCTCAATTCTCATTTGCTGTCCTTTTTCTCTTTGCCAGATGGTTCCTATGGGACCTGAAATTACACAACTTCCAACAGAGCTGCCATGATTGGGAGGCATGTGAAGTGCCAATGCCTATATAATATTCCTGGTGGGAAATATAACTCTGATATCTTCAGAGACTAACAAAGGCTCACTCATACCTATCATGCCTTTCACGGCACCCTGGAATTGGAGCCTAACCAGCTGTTTGTGGACAGCTATCCTCCAGGACCTTAACCATTAGGCACGAGGAGCCAAGAGACAAAGCCACTTACTGCCCGCACTACAGGCACCATGAGATGCTTAACATCACACAGGACAAAGGCTGTGTGCCTCAAGCAAGCTCAACACAGAAAATTCAGAGGGCATCCACCAAGACAGAGGGTGTTCAGTGTCATCTTAAACTCCCTCCACTCGTTCATCGGTTCATTCATTCAAAACCAAAGGACCCTCATGGTTTAGAAATCAATATCCTAAGTGCTATGGGAATACAAAGATACAAAACAAGCACTTCTCAAATAATAAAATGTATTCAGCAGTTAACACCTCCTCACGTTTATCTTGCTACACCAGCAGTGAAAATTAAATCCTGTTGAATTACTTGCATCTTTGACCTGACCCATAAAAGCACAGTCCCTGATACCCAGAGCAACAAACGAATTGGACACACTAAAAAAAATCAAACCCAAGAATTAACATCTTCATCACAGACCCGTGCAAACCTAACATTTCTAATAGCCTGAAAGATTTTAAGCACCTACATATACATATGTAAAATACTAGTAAATTAAATAAATAATCAATAGATAATAGATAGATACATGTGAAAAGTAGGTAGCACAGTAGCAATGATTGAGCTCCCCTTCAGACCTGGAAGCCAGACTTGTTGAATTTTGGATCCCAATCTTCCACTTAGTGAGTCACTAGCTATATGACCTTGGGCAAGTTACTTTATGCCTTGCTTCTCTCAGTTATAAAACAATTATAATAATAATACTTACCTTAGAGGACTGTTGCAAGAGTTAAGTGAATTATTACATGTAATGCACTTAGAGTGTCACTTGGCACAGAGGAAACACAGGAAGTTTTAGCTGCTGTTGCTGTGGATGGTGATGAGATCATGATGGGTGATTATCACTACATATCTGCATCCCTGTATTGGGCTGGCCTAGGCCCTTTAGCAACTTGATAAAGAATAAGTCAATCTCTTGGACAATTCAGCATTTTTTTTAATATTAGTGTCCCATCTAGTAAGAGCTAAATATCAGTGGGAATTCACAGAAATACAATTCAAAAGACTTTCAGTACCTTTGTTACTGGATGCTGATAAATTATTACAGGCTTCCTACATAGAAAAAAGTAAAATCAGTGGAAAGTAAGACATTATGAGATATTCAAATAAAACAGTAGCCTGACCCATTAAATGGATAGTGGAATAATTTATACATGTAGAGCCAGAAAAAAAGTTAAAGTTGTTTATGAACATAATCATAAATAAGGAATTAGTTCTTTCAACGTCGTAAGGCATACTACATTACCTGAAAATTTTCCTATGTCCAAAGAAATTATAAATTAAGTCAAAGTACACCTGACTTTATGGCATCCTAAAAAAACTGTCAAGTGAAGATCATACCATGATTCCAGAAGTGCATAATCTCTACAAACACACTCTCACATTGGCCTCTGTTTATTCATGGAACCACCCGTGAAAACTCCTGGGTGTGAACTGCTGAGCTGAGAACTAGAAATAAGCAGGCCTGTCTTCTCTATTTTCTTTTCTGAAGATGCAGGATCTCCTGCGGCTTCAGATCTTGCTTTTATTCATCAGTGGAAACACTAATCCCCTGCTGTTTTGCTGGCTTTCTCATTTGCAGCCAGCATATGGGCTCATCAGCACTAGTGCCCCCAAGAGCAGTCCTTCAAGTGCACAGAATCGCACAAAACAAGAGGCTTTTCTTGGGATAAAAGAACTAGAGAAGGACCCTTTGCAAAGTTTGGCTTTGGAAATCTGATTTCAAAGTCTTAACCCTGATGGGACAGGCCCAGACTGACACAGTGGTGAGCGAGTGAGTCACTTTCTTTCCAGGTTTTCTCTTCCCCAGGGGTACCTTGGGGTTATTTTTAACACAGCCCCCAAATTGCTGAATGCTTACTCAGAAAACTCTGGTTTCCTAAAGGACACTGACAACTCTAGGAAACCTCCTGTATTTTCAAACAGTAAAAATCAGTTCAGTCAACCCTCCCTAGAGCAGCCAAAATGCAAAGGCCAATGCCACATCACATGCAATGATGAAACAGATTCTTTGTGACTCTGTCACCCAGATCTCTGATTCTACCATGCTAACAGTCTCAGTAAGAGAAATAATCGTTCCTTTTCCACTACCATCAGAGGGAGAGGAAGTTTGGATAAAGTAGAAGAAAGTTATTAGAGAACAAGGCATTGACTGGAGAACACTGCCCAAGAGTGGGTTTCCTGGTCACTTCCTGTAGGGACCAAATGAAGACTGTGACGGAGATGATGATATACATGGGAGCATCTGTCCCAACCACCTCATCATCTCACTGGAAGCCCTCTAATCTCCCTATTTGATCCTGGAAGAAAAGGTGAACAAGAAGATTAAAGCCATTTAATAAATGCTCATCAAGTATCCATAAGTCTCAGACTATAGAATTGGAAAGGTTCATTTTTTTTTAATTCAACAATATATATTGAGTGTCTACTCAATATGCCAGACACCATCTCAAGAGCTGAGGATACCAAGGCAGGTAACATAAGCTTTCTGCCATTCTGGAGTTCACGCTGCAGTGGGGCTTGTAACCTAACAGAGGAACCAAGTCAGACACATGTGAAAACAAGACAAGTACCTGGTTGTGATGATTATGGGAGGGTTCCAGAAGGAAGGCACAGACTGGAATTAAGACCTCTAGATTTCAGGATGAGCTGGGTGATGGGAGCCTGGAAAACATCTTAAAGGAGCTGAGCTGAGACTAAATACGGAAAAGTTTATTTATTTACATCACAAGGTCCCAAGTCAGCGACAGAAGCAGAATTACAACTCTAAAACGTCCCCACTTGCCTCCATGCTGTTTTGCTTCACAGCTGCTTCATTCAGTGCCATGCAGCTGGGTAACTGAGTTGCAGATGGAATACTGGCAGCCAAAATTTTTTTAGAGACAAATGACACTGTGATTTTCCTTGATACCCATTGAAATTCCTCACTAATTTCCAAAAATATCTTATGTTTGCTTTAAAACAACTAGTGGGGCCCAGACATTTCAGCAAAAACAAATCCGAGAAACAGAGTAATTCCAGCCATCTGAGCATTCTGAGCCCAGATCAGTCAGACGGGCAAAAGCCACTTACTTACTGAAGGCTGTCCTGAGATACCAGGCAGCTGAGATCCAAACTAAGAGAGAGAAATGCAGCTTCCACTCCCTTCATTCACCTCCATTTCTGTTCTTCGGTTGCTTGTCCAACCACCCTAAGCCAGAGCAGAGAAACAGCAGCCAGAAACTGGGCAAACAGCAGTTAATTGCCATACCTAGATGAAGACAAATCGTGGGCGAACATGAGAGTCTGACTCCACTGTTAAAAATGCTTAACGTGAGATGTTTGAGACTAATGAGCAAGAGGAAGAAAAGGGATTTCCTTCACTCAACTCATCTCCTTTTTAACCCAAAAAACTCAAAGTGGGTAAGAGTAGATGAGTTCTCAAATCAAAGGTAAAGTAGATCTTAAAACTTCCAATTATAGAGAAAATCAGAAGTTCTGGCACTCTCCCACTGATATTCAAGTGACCCAGTGGATATTTGATACTGAAGACTCAGAGGGGCAGATACCATCAGAGAGAATGGTGCTAGTAGCCAGTATGGGTAGATTTGATCTGACCCTGGGGTCTTTTTGCTTCTTCAGTCTACCTATTGTTTCTTCATCCCAATTGGACAAAGAAAAATGGGACTCTAGCTCATATGTGGCTTCCATCCTTAGCTGCAAGAGATGATCCTTTGCCTATGGACACAGAAGTTCTTGATTGTGCTCTTTCAATTCTGTGTGTGTTAGTTGCTCAGTCATGTCTAATTGTTTGTGATTTCATGGACTGTAGTTCACCAGGCTCCTCTGTCCATGGCATTTTCCAGGCAAGAATACTGGAGTGGGCTACCATTCCTTTCTCCAGGGGATCTTCCCAATCCAGGGATTGAACCTGGGTCTCCTGCATTGCAGACAGATTCTTTACCATCTGAGCCACCTGAGAAACCTTCAACTCTGATGTGTGCAACTCTCTGATGTAGCTCTATTCGTTTCATCCATTTAACCTGCTCAATTTATCTGATCACAGTCCTAAGGGCATAGCTCAGCTTCCCTCCTTCTCCCACAGGAATATTCTGTCAGGCTTGGAATGAGAAGCTCTGTATCTCTCCTGGTGACTATGGCTCAAGAAGGGAGCTCTGACTACATCACTAACCCAACCATGACAAAGCAGAAGAGATGAGACAAAGAAACCAACATCTGTGGTGGCCTACCAATGTGTGCCGGGCGTGGGAATGAGTGTCACATGTGTGTTCTCTCATTCCAACCTACAACATCCCTACAAGCTAGTTAACCTACTTGCAGATGATGAAATCAAGATTTAGAGATGTAGCTTGCCCAGCTACTGTCAAGTTGCAAAGCAAGACTCAAAACTCAGAGCTCTAAAGACCTGCCAAGCTAGTGCTCTTTTTATAGGTAATGATATCACCTAAGCACCAATGGTGATGTCAGAATGTTCGGTTCAGTTCAGTCGCTCAGTCGTGTCCGACTCTTTGCGACCCCACGAATTGCAGCATGCCAGGCCTCCCTGTCCATCACCAACTCCTGGAGTTCACTCAAACTCATGTCCATCGAGTCAGTGATGCCATCCAGCCATCTCATCCTCTGTCATCCCCTTCTCCTCCTGCCCCCAATCCCTCCCAGCATCAGGGTCTTTTCCAATGAGTCAACTCTTCGCATGAGGTGGCTAAAGTACTGGAGTTTCAGCTTTAGCATCAGTCCTTCCAATGAACACCCAGGACTGACCTCCTTTAGGATGGACTGGTTGGATCTCCTTGCAGTCCAAGGGACTCTCAAGAGTCTTCTCCAACACCATAGTTCCAAAGCATCAATTCTTTGGCACCCAGCTTTCTTCACAGTCCAACTCTCACATCCATACATGACCACTGGAAAAACCATAGCCTTGACTAGATGGACCTTTGCTGACAAAGTAATGTCTCTGCTTTTGAATACACTATCTAGTTTGGTCATAACTTTCCTTGAAGGAGTAAGCGTTTTTTAATTTCATGGCTGCAATCACCATCTGCAGTGATTTTAGAGCCCCAAAAAATAAATCTGACACTGTTTCCACTGTTTCCCCATCTATTTCCAATGAAGTGATGGGACCAGATGCCATGATGTTAGCCACAAGCAATTCCAAGCAGACTCTACTTGCATAGGAGCTATCCTGCTGCTGCAGAGTACCCTGCTACTCCCCTCACCTACAACATGGGCAGCAGACCTAGCTTCCCCAGCTTTGGGCTTGGGTTGTTGGCAAATCCTCTCCTGATCTCAGACATCACTAGATGAGCAACCCACCAGTCTCCTTGAGAGTCAGGAGGACCCACAGAGAACTTTCTGATTGGATCAGCAGGTATGTTAAGTTTCTCATATTGATAAGCTCTCTGCTGGACACTGAGAATGCAAATACAACGATGCTATCTTTGTCCAAAAGAATCTTAAAGTCCAATGCAGAAAACAAATTATCAGATAGTTATAATAAAGGTGGTAAGTGCCATGACCCAACAAGTTCAAGGAGCCCTGGGGAACACCTACCCTGGGTGAAATGGGAGTGGACAAGAAGGAAGGTACAGTTTTTTCAGGAAGAAAGAGCAGCCACTGCAAAAACTGGGCGTATGAGGACTATAATACATTTTCAAACCTGCAAGTCCTTTTTGTGCAGCAGAAATACAAAGTTCAAGTGGACGAGTGGTCAAAAGTGAGACTGGAGAGAGAAGATTAGGAGATCATGTGGCGATAACATAGGATCTTCACATTCCCCTAAAAGCCAAGGGCAGTGAATAGGAGTTTCAGCAGAGGTGTGACCTGGTCCCCTTTGGTCTGAACAAAAAATGAGTGTGAGGCCTGCATGGAGAATGGATGAAACAGGAAGCAGGAAGACCTTTTGGATAGTAGAGTAATTGCTGGCAACCAAGGAAGAAAGCTCCGCCTGAGGCAGGGGTGGCTGTGAGCAGAGGGGAAATTGGGAGCTGCACAGATTCTGAGTGCGGGCAGAAGGACAACAACTGGCAGGCCGGCTAGCTCCTGCCTGCCCCACCCTTTCCCCCTACAGCTCCTGGAAATGCTCTCCTGACAGAGCCTCCTCCCAACTCTCTGGGCTCAGTTCACAGTTACCCCTTCTGAGTATCCCAAGCAGAACCAGCTCTTTTTCTGTGCTCCTGGAGTGCTTTGGATCTACCTTTAAAAAAAAAAAAAAATAGCATTTCACACTCTTCTGCAATTGCTCTGTGTCTGTTTCCCCAAAAAGCTGAGCGCTCTCAAGGCAGAACTTTACATCCTATATCAGAAGTTTCCTCTTACATCTCCCAAATAGCATCTGACCTGTGATGTCATTAGCCCATGTTTGTTGAATAAACAGCCTCATCTCTGGCCTTGCAAGCCTGTCGCTCTCTCTCTCTGAGGAAGTGGCTAACCCCCAGCCACCCTTACAACGGACAAAACGTCCTATGGCTAGACAGCAGCTGATCTGGGCAGGGACAGGCAGGGGACCAGCACACCGCAGAGTCATCGCCCTAAAGCCATGCTGTGGACCTGTGCCCTCTTCCACCTAGCCATCTGCTGGGCAGGTAAGGACAAGCTGATGGGCCTTTTACTCTTCAGGAAAGTCAGGAACAGTTTGCTGGTGTCAAAGGGAGAGCATTGCTGAGCGTGGCTCTGACCCTCCTCCCCGTGGGACAGAGGAACTTCTCTGAGGCCTCTCTAACTTGGGGCTTTCCCTTTCAGGGGTCTCTTTGGATGTAATTTTGGAATCAGAGACCAAAACACTGACTGTCCTCCTTGGGGAGCCTGCCACCTTCCGTTGCAACGTAACTGGAGGGAACTGGAAGAACTATCAGATGAGTTGGTATAAGAAGAATGAGAATAACGTCTTAACTTTGGTATACAGACTAAGCAATAATTCTAATGAAAATGTAAGGGGTAATTTCCAAGGGAAAATTGATACTTCAAAAAATCAATACGTACTCAACATTCAAAAAACAACAATAAAAGAGGTTGGAACTTACTACTGTGGATCCGACATCCACAGTGCTACAGTCCTGATTCTGATCGCCTCAGATCTCCCCGAGTCAAACCAAGGCAGCAGATCCAACAAGAGACCATCTTTAGCTAAAATGAGCACCACCCCTGAGGTAAAACCACATTTTAACCTCAACAGGAACATTTGATAAGAGAGTCAGGAGTTGAGTTGGGGCCTTATCTTTGTAGTTGGTGGAGAGGGACTTTCTTTATCAGCCAAAGTGGTCAGAAAGGTCTGTTAGGGTTTGTACAGAGAGACCAAGGGGACCCTGCTTCTCTCTCACAGACTCCTGAGAAAAGACTTGGGGGGGGGGGGGGGGAAACAGCTTTCAATACTGAGAAGTTCCTCTCATTGTGGAGAGGCTGAGATGAACATATTTCTACTCTAGGGAGTGCTTGCTGTATATAAAGACTCATCCCAGTGTCTTTATCATGAAAGCCTTTGTGTGCATAAACCAGATAAAGCAATGATGGTTTTCCATTACCATCCTAATCAAAATTTCCAAAGCTATTAGAGATAGCTTTAACTCCTAGTCTGTGATGAAGGATGACTACACTCATTTTCTGAGATGCTCCCTAACTATTTCAGGTATTGAATGTTTACATCTTCCCTTAGCGACGGAGGAGCCCAGGGGACTCATTGGGGAATGCAGGGAGGGATAGCACATGGCCTTCTGTTATGTGGGTTGCCAAGAGAGATTTTGGAGACAAATATTTGTGGCAATGTGGGATTTCTGAGGTAGTCATAAATCAACTGAATTAAAAAAAAAAAAAAAATAGACCCCTGAGCCACAAGTTGAAATGGAGGAGACTGAAGTATCTGGAACTAGAGGAAGTCAAGGCCTGGAGGCACCACTGAGCAAACTGAAGGGCAGGAGGGATTAAAGACACAAACATTTCATAATCATCAAGAGAGCGCTTTCATCCTATTGGCCTTAATAGCCCTCTCTTTGTTTTTCTGCTCAAGTATCTGTCTGGAATCCTCTGCATACATAAGGTTAAAAGTCAGGCATTAGGATACAGAGTAGATGCGAATGTGAAAACTACAGCTTTCCTCATGCCTCTTCCCAATATTCTTTCCAATGTTATCTTCATCGCACATTTAGTTACAGGGCACTTACTGTGTTTATAATATTGGTATAGGTCATGGGAATAGAAAGAGTTCTGTGTTAACTTCTATTTTAAATTGTATTCTCATCAATGGATTTATAATTTATTTTAGAAGACAGAGCATTAGAAATTACAACTAGAGATATGAATAAATGATTAAAAAAATACTAGCAAGTACAATCGAACAGTGAGTGCTGTGACTTCACATGCAGTGTTCCAGGAGTTCATGAAAGGACAATCAGTATGAGAAAAGTTTCCTAGGATAGCTAAGGTTTGCAAAAGTTGGGACTTGGATAAGTGGGAAGGAAGAAGAAGGATATTTCAAGGTGAGTGTACCAGGTATCTACCTTTATATAATGAATTACCACAACACAGAAAGGTTCAAAGCATTTATTATCTCACAGTTTCTATGGGTCCAGAATCCAGGTGTGTCTTAGCTGGGTCCTCCAGGGTCTCCCATCAGGCTGCAGTCATGTCAAGCATCTGCTGGAAGAGAATCGACTTTCAAGTTCACTCATGTGGATGTTGGCAGAATTTGAGTCCTCATGTAGACTTCTCCACAGGTTCCATCATAGCATGGTACTTACTTCCCTACAGCAAAGGAGAGAGAGCATCCAAGGTGGAAGGCACAGTCTTTTGGAAACAATCTTAGCAGTGACATTCCATCGCATCTGCCACATACCATTTAGTAGAAATGAGTCAGTAAGTACAGCCCATACTCAAAGGAAGGAGATTATGTGAGAGCATGAATGAATACCAGGAGGTAGGGCTCATTGAGGGCTGCCACATCAGAGGCTTCCCACCACCAGGGATTAATGCAGCAGAACAGGGAAAGAGGGAGCAAAAGCTCTGCTTGAGACCAACTTGTTTAAACCCTCCTGGCTACACGACTAACGAGATTTGATTTTATATTATAAGCCAAATTTTCTCAAACTTTTTTGTGTAGGCAAAGCACTAAGAGAGATTGTTTCCAATCCAATTCTGCACCCAGTCTACAAAGATTCTAATTTGGCATATCTGGGGGCAGGCCTAGGAACATGTATTTATAACAAGGACCCTGGGTGATTATGATGCAGGTAGTCCAAGGACATGTCTGAGAAATTCTGCTATAAGCAGAAAAAGAACTGTTGGATATATCCAAGTTCTTCTGCCCTGATGACAGAGAAATGGGCATTAGATATGATCAAAGAATCTCTTGAACAATGGTTTTTAATTCCAACTGCATATTTGACTTACTTGGGAAACTCTTTGAATATACCAATGTCTGGAATGTATCTGGGGATTTTGATTGCACTGGTGTGGGCATAGAGCTCTAGGTCCCAGGTACTTCAGCCTCTCCTCCCTGTCCCCTTTTCTTCCCCTCTCTGGTCTAAGACCTCCTGTTCCAAATGTGATCTCTGGACCAACATCATCACGTCACCTAGAGGTGTCAGAATATAGAATCTCAGGTCGATCCTAGGTCTACTGAATCAGAATCTGCATTTTCTCAAGATTCCCTAGATGAATTATAAGCATATTAAGGTTTGAGAACCACTGGTCTAAGGACCCCATCATTGAAAAATTTCATGGAGGCATGTAAATCAGTTTTTCACAAATGTCACCCAAGAATCTATTTTTGTAAAAAGCTCCTGAAGGGACTCTGATGTGCAGTCAGGTGTGAGACTCACAATAAGCAATCAGTCATCCTCAAATCAGGTTACAGATTATCTGTGTTACTAATATAATAAATGGTCTCATTGAGGTGCTATTGTGTCCTTGTATGCTCCTTGGAAGAAGGCATTACATAAATTCTATGTATGACCATTTCTCATTTATCCACAAGCAGATTAGGAAATGAATTAATATTTATTGAGTCAGTGTATTCTTTAACACACCATGTGACCTTCCTGGATTATCTATTGCAACCCGGGACCTTGTGTTACACACCTTCAACTCAAAATCTAAACAGAAAAATAAATACATTTTTTAAAAAACATGAATCATTAGTGTCTGATTAAGTCTGATGGGGAAGAAGAGGGATGGAAGATAAGACCATGTGTCTCTAGTTGTCTGTTCCTCTTGCAGGATGGATGAAAACATGAAGTTCTGGCCCATATTGGGCTGAGACAACTCAGAACCTGAGACAGAAATGGGGTGAGCATGAAAAACAGAGCCTGGAGCCAAGGAAAAGGGACATTTGAGGGGAAAGCAAGCAGACTGCCCAGTAACAATCTAAGAGAGTCTGGGCACAAAACAATGAAAAAAGAAACCAGACAAGAATTGAAAGTAAAGACCTAGAGAAATCCCCAAACTTAGCAGGAGGCAGATAAGAAAGCCTTTTACATAATACTTGAAGCCTCAGATGTGGGTGGAGATAGGGCCACCAAAAGCTCTAGTAGAGTATGAGCATGGACCAAGTGTTTCTGCAGAAATCCAAGAGCCAAATGAGTGATATGAATGTCAGCAAATATTTTTGTGTTGTCCTAGTTCTTCCTTACTGCATTAGTAGAGGTGATTGAGGGTTGAATACATTTATTTTATTGTTATCCCTATTATCCTGCTTTCTGTGATTTTTATCTAGCATGAAAATGGATCACTTGAAAGAGTTCAGAACAGTAAAGAGAAATCCCAGAGCGTCTGAAAAAGTCTCTGAGGTCAACTGTCAGGGAATGACAATAAGCATGCCAGTTTCACCAGGATCCCAAGCAAAAGAGTCCCTGGGTACCCTGTGTGGCTAGAAATGAAGGATATGATGGTTCAAAAGGTGCAAGAAGTTACCATGTAAGAAAGAGAGAGAGAGAAAAAAAAAAGAAGGTACCTTATGTCCAAGAACAGTGGCATCCATTGGCTGCACTTACAAAAACAAGTCATTCAATATCCCGAAACCACAGTGTGGAGTAAGAGGCAAGAGGGGGAAAAAAAAGAGAGAAATCAGAGTACACTTCTTCCTCTGCATCAAACCAAGGAAGAAAATGTCATTTCAATCATGAGGTGTCACAACCTTAAAGAAATAACTCATTCCAGAATCCTGAAAGTGCTCAGGGAAGATACCGAAAGGGGCTGAGTGAGGAAATGGACTCATGGAAATCCAAGCTGTGACCTTCAGCCTAAACAATTAAGAGTTTAAACAGAAAATTAGAATCGTTGAATTTGAAAGCCAGAAGGGATCTTAAAGGTCAAGTAGGAATCTCTCCATTCAATTTACATGTTCATTAAATATTGATTGAGTAAATGATCATTCAGTCTCAAGTATTTTCGATGATAGTCCTTACATTAAAAAATCCCTTCTTATTGCAGATCAAAGTCTGCCTCCCTGTAACTTTATTATGTTGGTCTTTGTTACACATTGTGAACCATAACACATTAAGTTCAACCCTCATATTTTCAATTATTTGAAGACAGCTATCATATCCAACCTCCAAATCCTCATTTCTTGATACCAAATTCTCAACCATTCCTCCTTACTCTCTCATACATTTTTGAACTCTTTCAAGAAAAGAATACAAGTTCAATATATTTTTCTTTTCCATACAATTCTCAATACAATGACTACCATATAGTGGGTAGTTAATAAATATGACTTGACTATGAATACATGAATTATGTATTCACCTGGTGTGTATTCATTCTATGTATCCTGGTTGTTTAGCATATCCATGTAGATGTTTCAAAATTCCCTCAGCAGAACTCCAAGACTTAAGTCAAGAACTTTGCTTTAAACATGATCCTTTCCCAAGGTTTCCTACCTTACACATCATCTCAAATCCATGCACTTCTCTTCATCCTCCACCACTAACACCTGGATCCAAACTACCATTTTCTCGTGAAATGTTTCATCAGCCTTTTGAACAAGCTACCTGGTCTCTGGGACCTTTCCATATTTCCTCCCTACAGTAGCCAATGTGATCCATGTGATCCAATACAATCACAGTCATGTCAGATCCCTGATTTAAAATCCTGTAAATTACTTCCCATTGCTTATAAGCAAAAGACCAAAATCCTTAAAGAGACCTCTAAGACTCTGCACAATTTGACCTCTTCTCACCTCCACTTCCAGTATCTCTCAGCTTCTCTCCTTCCATTTTCCATGCTCCTGTCAAACAGGTCTCCTCCAGTTGCTTAAATGCACCAGGTATCTTTCCACCCCAGGACCTTTGCACATAGTGTTCCCTCCCTATGGAATACATCTTCTGTTTCCTCATCACTTATTTAACTCCTATTTATCTTTTGGATCAAAGTTTACACATCAGTTCTTCAAATGTGTCAAGATGTCCCAGCAAGTTCAGATTTAGGGTTCTAAATATGCATTCATATTTCTGTCTGTAATATATTTCACTAATTGAATTAATGTTTAGTTTCTCATTAGTTTGAAAGCTCTGAGACACCCGGGAATCTATCTGCTCTTGCTTATCTTAAACCTGATAAATTGCAAAAATAAATTTCTATGAATAATTAGATGACTCTCCTAGATTCCAGAATTTCCCAGAATTTGGTGATTATCACTGACTCTGGGCTGCAGGTAGGTCCCCAAGCCTTGCTATATTCTCACTTTGCAGTGGTCTTGAAGTCTCCAGAGTCACCCTGTGCTACAGACCAAGTGTTCTCAGAGACCAGTGATTTCCATCCTTTCTCTAGTTGTCTGATATACTCAAGAGCCTATTTCAGGGCACACTGGACAACTGAGATGGTCAGAGGATCTACCCTCTGTAGATTTGAGCCAGTTCCCACACAGGGACCTGGGACAGGGAAGCAAAACCTACCCAGAGAAACTGGCCAGCTATGAGAAATCAGAGGGGCCAATATGATGATTCTCTTCTCAGTGACTCCTGACTGGGTTTCTGATGAGCCTTTTTGGTGTTTTGGATTTGGAATGGGTATTTTCAGTAGCTATATTATTAAAATGCACAAGTCTGTAATTATGGGGATGGATACCCTCATCCCTCAAATATGTACTGAGCACGCACAATATTCCTGGTGCTGTGCCACATGCTGAGCCATAGAAACTGTCAAGGCTCAATTCCTGTCCTCAAGGTGCTCTTCCTAGTGGGAGAAACAGACAAGAAATTAAAGACATTAACAGAGGAAGGAGCACACAGCTGTGAGAACATAGAGCGGGAAGTGATGGCCTAAAGCTGGGGATGGCTTCTCAAAGAAAGTGAGGTGAGCTCCTAACAGAGAAAACACTACTTCCTTGAAGAAATATTTGCTTGGAAGATGACCAAGATGACCTGAAGATGACCCAGGAAGGAAGATGAAAACCCTTGATAGCTAAGTATATACATGCACACGCACACACATACACACACACACACACCTTTAAACTGATATCTACAGTTTAAACAAACAAACATACTGAAAACAGATGGAAATTTACTGAACTTAGACTAGACACAATCAGTCTCTTTTTGTGGGGAAGCTAATGTCTATCAGAGTTTTCACAGGGGCTCTTTAACCACAGATGCAGCAAATTCCCTGCCAAGCAAAGCTTAGAGATTTCCAAAGTACCACTGCTGTGCACGGCACAAAACAGACCAGCTAAATGGGAATGGCATGGGTTGAGGAGATAAAAATTTAAGAAAAGCAAACAGGAAAGGGGGAGGGAAAGAACATTTCCTTGGATAATGGTCACTCCTTCCAACTTTTTGTTCTTATTGAAGAGCCTTCCCAAACCTCAGAGATTTCCCAGAATTTAGTGATATGGGGCACACCCATCCTGCTAATGGGAACTATGAGGAAATGTGGAGACACTATTAGGAAAACAATGTAGAAGCTTGATATTACTTCTGGATTTACATGGATGTAGTAAATAAAATTGTCATTATTATTAGTTCAGTTATTTCAACTTTGAACCAGTTTTTATAAATTAGTGAAATGCTAAGAATAATAAATTTGTGCACTTTTGCTTTGCATATCCACCTGATTTTATTTAATTTATAATAATTTAATGCAAAGCTATCAATTATCTTTATTCACCTTAACAATGTAATTTAAATGTCAAAGGAAAAAAAGAAAGTAACTGAGACACCAGGGAAGCCCAGCGCACTCTACAGGGAGGCAGACAGTGCCAGTGGGACTAGTTATGAGCATTCGCTTCTGTGTGTCCTTTGACTTCCTTCATTCAGTTTGAAATATTGAGATTTCCTCTCAGATATGTCAGCATCTGTAGTCTACACTAAGTCTACAAATCTCTATCTAAGCTGATGGAGTCATCTCATTTTATAGAGTTGTTTCTCGCCAGAGCAAAGGTCTAACTTTTCTCCAGTGAAGTATAAAAAAATTCAGCTACAAACTGAGCCACTGTGTTTTCTGCTTCTTCCCCAGGATTGTCTCTCTTTTGGGAGCTCTGGAAAGAGACTCATATTTATAGCAGCCTTCCATATTTCCCTCTTTGTCAACTCTGCTGCAGTAACAAACAGCACCAATACATCAATAGCTTAAATATTTTTTTTTGTTATTCCTACTTTTACTGCAAGTTGGTGGCTTCAAAGTGCCTGCTAAGCTCTGCTCCCTGCATCTTCTCATTCCAGCATCCAAACTGAAAGATGGCTCACTATTTGGGGCACACTGCTCTCATGACAGTGGAAGAAGAACAAAAGAGCCGCTGGCAGAAACTCAGAGTGCTCCTCAGAGCATCTGCTTGGACATGACACATTATGTCCACCCATGTTCATTGGGCCACACTCAAACTCAGCTGGGCAGAACTCATACCCCTCCCTCAGAAGGCACCATAGGAAATGAAGCAATGCAGGAATTGATCATCTTTTTCAAATAAAAGGGAGGATCAAATACTTTAGGTGAATATAATAATAATGATACAACCTACCACACCCTTTGACTCCATCCCTGTCATTTGTATCCAACACGGAGAATTTTTCCCCACATCAGTTAAAAAGGAATTTGGCATATATATACCTATGGCTGATTCATGTTGATGTTTGGCAGTAACCAACAAAATTCTGTAAAGCAATTATCCTTCAATTAAAAAATAAATAATTTTTTTAAAAATGAATTTGATTTTTTTTTCTTAGAAAAACTCAGAGACCACATTTGCCAAATTGTTCTTCAGAATGTCACTATCCCTCAAGTTGTTAATGGTTATTAAACAATTAAAAAGGATCCCATAGTCAAATAAGTTTGGTAAATGCTCTAGCTTAATAGATCTCTATTAGCATTCATAATTCTTACTTAGCATATTATGTGCTCTGAGAACTCCTAAGTAAAGATGCCTACTTAGCCAGAACCGGGTTCAGAGAATGCTTTCTATAATGGCATAACCATTAATATCTTGTGAGATTCTAGTGGGCTTCCTGATAGCTCATTTGATAAAGAATCTGCCTGCAATGCAGGAGACCCCAGTTCATCTCCTGGGTTGGGAACATCAGCTGAAGAAGGGATAGGCTACCCACTCCAGTATTCTTGGGCTTCCCTTGTGCTTCAGCTGGTAAAGAATCCGCCTGCAATGCGGGAGACCTGGGTTTGATCCCTGGGTTGGGAAGATCCCCTGGAAAAGGAAAAGGCTAGTGGCTACACTGCTCTCAAGGATTATGAGAGAATCGCCCAGTGGATTCTTACTGTTTTCTTATTCCTGGGCATCCAGGTTGAAAGACTAGTGATGATGAGAGGGGTTATGCCTGAAGCCAGTGGGTCTGTACAGGCCTCCAAAAGGAGGCCTGCATTCTTGCTAAAATCTTACTCCATGTTAGGAATATGAAGATGCTATTCGGATACTATTTTTTTGCCTGCTTAAGCACACACACCTTGGACCGGCTTTAATTCTTCTTTTATGCATCAAATATATCTTGAGTCCTTTCTATGCCAAATGCCATGCCAGACATGTTTGAGTACATGTTTGAGCTAAACAGGGGGCCTTGCCCTCCTTAAGATAAAAGGAGACAGACATAAAGCAGATCCATGGGATTTTCCAGGCAAGAATTGCCATTTCCTTGGGTTGCCAAGGGTTGCCATTTCCTTCTCCAGAAGATCTTCCTGACCCAGGGATTGAACCCAGGTCTCCCACATTGTAGGCAGATGCTTTACTGTCTGAGCCACTAGGGAAGTCAGGAATAAATAGCCAACAACTATACAACCTCTCAACTATGTACTTTACCACCGGCCATCCATTTTTCCTTTTTTATTTTTATTGGAATATAATTGCTTTACAATGTTGTGTTAGTTTCCGCTGTACAAAGAAGTGAGTCAACCATATATATATCTCCTCCCTCTTGGACCTCCCTCCCACCACCACCCCCATCCCTCATCTAGGTCATCACAGAGCACTGAACTGAGCTCCCTGTCTTATAGGGTAGCTTTCCATTAGCTATTTCACACAAGGCAGTGTATATATGTCAGTATTACTCTCTCAGTTCATCCCTCCCCTCCCTTCCCTCTCCATATCCATAAGTCCATTCTCTCTGTCTGCGTCTCTATTCTTGAGCTGCACTGCTTTCCATGCTTAGCTTCTGAGACGTTGTACTTTGCTGATTTTCCTCTACATCACTGGCCTCTCCTTCTCAATCCCCTTGCTGACTCTTCTTTTACCCAGCTTCTGAACACAGAGCACCAAGGGCCCTTATCTAGGTCCCTCTTCCTTTCTGTATCTTCTCCTAGGTGATCTCATTCACGGTCACAGAGTTGAATTCCACAGACGTGGTCAAGACTCCCAAATTAATATCTCCAATGCAAAACTCCCCTTTGAGGATAAGATCTCCCCCCAGTTGAACCACCTTAGCACTTACACCTCTCTCTTTTTTAAATTTATTTTTTTTCTCTGCACCTAACTCTCTTGAGTCATTTCATGTTTTCTCTCTTTTTCCATGATTGTTTAGAAACTTCCTTTATGCTCCTCCTAATTTATAAACCCCTTAAGGGTAGGAATTCTTAGTCTGTTTCATCTCCAGTTTCTACGGGGTGTTGCATAGTAAGTGTTTAATATATGATTATTGAATTTAATGTGTGAGCTGAATTTCTGCTTTAGGGATCTCTGACACACAGCCAGTAATGAAAGGGAATATTTTATTTAAAGAAATAATGCCTCATCCTTTCTGTATTTCCAAATGAACAACCTCAGATGAGAGAACACAGCTACATACTTTGACATGAGGTGAATACTTAAATTTAAAAATGCTAAATGGAACCAATATCATCCCTTGTGGTCACCGGAGCTGCCACAAAGGTTTTATATTAATAAATTGCCTACATGCCACAGCCCATCTGGCAAGGCTGGTGTGTCAGTGCCCATTTGTATCTGCTCCCTCCTTTGAAATGAAAAGATAAAAGAAAAGGACAAGGGTTTGCTTAAAACTCTCCCACCCAACTAGAGCAAGGATTCAACCACATAATGCTGATTCCTTGATTTAGATTCAGAACCAAAGAGGAGGACAAAAGAGGCAGACCCCCTGGATTCCAGGAAGATGCTTCACCAGCTGCTCTAATAGCTTGCGGCAACTGCACCTCTGCTCCTTCATCTGAATTTTGATCCTGTTCTTTTCCAAGCTCTTCCCAAGGCCTCTTCCACCCGTCAAAATCAGCTCGTTTCATACACCTTTAGAAGAAAAGAGGACTGATGGAAGCTAAGGATTGTCCAGAGAAAATCCAAGAGCCTGTGTGTACTTGATGATCTGCTAAAGTAGGTTGGGGGTCAGGATGACCATACAGAGAAGCCCTGATTATAATGTAGACATGACCCCACGGCCCCTTGGTATGTGTACACAGAAGCTGTTTTTACTAATTGTGGTTGTCCTGAAAAAATTTGTCCTTGGCCTCCACATGCTTGAAGCTTAGGGTTTAGTCTTTCAAAATGAGAGGAAAATCGTCTGGATTACCTTTCTTCCATAAAAATAAATATTTTTCAACTACCGTGGCATTTTAAACTCTATTTTCTTTTCTTGCTAGTTTCCTTTCCCTATCACACTTCCCTGAATAAACACAGATTGTGCTGTAATATTTATTAACAAAGGGTTCTCTGGGCCGACAGTGGTTTTAGGAATTCTACCGGGCATTCAGTATGTTGTCCAGCTGAGTCCCCAGCCACGTGGTAAGTCAACACAAACACAGCAGATTGTGAACAGAGGCAACAGTTCTCCTCCTAGCACACCACAGCCTCTGGGTCACCAATCTGAAACTTGAGCTGGCATGTCTAAAAATAAGGTCTTCTGACAGAGACAGACGATTGTCTATCAGTTGAGTCTTGCAAAAAAATCCCCTTTCCCTGTGCTCTTCCAGCCCATCTTCTTGGCATGTGCCCTTCCCTCTGCATCTTTTGTTTTCCTGCATCCCTGATTTCTCCCTGCAGCCTGGACACTGAGGTCGGTTTAGATTGATGTTGTGTGCTCTGTCACAGGCTGCGATTTCACTCACAGTGCTGCTTCCGTCTGACGTTTGCTGAGGTTCTTCCTCACGCGGGACTGTCTCACTGCATGGTTCTTCCTTCACTCTCCTTTGGTAACGTCCCAGTCCACAGTGACTTCTCAGTCACGCACGTGTGCAAACGCTCAGACTCCTCGGCAATTAAAGCCCTGCCAACTTGAGTAGCTTGTATTTCTATTCAGTATTCTTTTCATTCACTCATACCAAGTGTTCATTATGCAGCTCAGTGTTAACAGCCCTTTAACTTGTCACTTCCATGATTAATATAACAGCACCTGCATTCTAAACTAGACTTGAACACAGCGGCACTGTGGTCATCATTAAACAACCACTTGTAACTATTGTGTCCCCAGCTGTGGTGAATATGATATATGGATAACATTGTATTTATCCCAGCCCTTGGCCCTATACCCATGCCCACTTTCTACCAGAGACTCGTCACAAACCCCACATAACCAACAAGAATGTTAGAGTTACAGAGGGTATGGCAACAGGGCAGAAGCAAATGCAGAATGGGTGCCGTTCCTGGGACATGACAAGCGTTATGGTAACCCAAGCTGCTGTCGGACCAACATCCACTCACATACTAACTTTCCCACTTCATTGGTTTCAGAGTCTCTTTTTCCAGCCCCCAGAGCTACCTCCTGGCCACTTTTTTTAATCTACCCAGCCACCTTCCCCAAAGCACCTCAGAGTGTCAAGTTTTTCTTCCATTGTTTCCTCAGCTCTATATCTTTAGAGCTGACAGCGTGTTTGAGCATTCTTTCAGACTCATTCCCTTTTCCCATCCAACCTGTGATAAAACTAAGCAAAAGATGCATTAGTTCAGAGCCCAAGAGGTAGGAGATACCCTGGAGCTGTCTTGGGGCTGGAAGGCCAATCAGAAAAAGCGTGGATGACACAAGTGTTTGCTGGTGGCTGTGGGAGCCACAGGCTGTTCTGGCAGCTGGGCCACCACACCCTTGTCCCAAGGAAGAGAAAGTGAGGCCTCTCCATCTTGGCATTTCACCTCCTCTGGCAGCACAGCCCCAACCCAGAGAAAAGGGGCATCTCAGTGTCTTGTGCTTGAAGTAGAGTGGGAAGCGTTCACCCTCAGGGGAGGCCTCAGCTATTTCCTCTCCCTTTGATTGGAGGATAAAGGTTTGGTTTGCTTCCCTGTGGAAGGTAAGGCAGGGGATTTTCCTGGGGTCTGGGAGAGCCCAGTACTATCACCGCCCTGTGCCTTGGGCACCTTGGCAGGTTAGAGGATGTAAGATGTATAAGATCTTAATTCTACATGGTACCCAAGTTACAGAATTTGAGCTCCTTAAAGGCATGGAAACACAGACATTCTACTCATAAGCTCTCATCTCCAAAGGAGAAAAAAAAAATTTATCTTCTCCCTCTCTCTGACCTGTTCCCCAGTTCTACTGCCATATAAGAACCTTGAGCAAAGTATTTTTCTCCCTTTTAGGGGAGGAGAGTCAGGGTGCTTTTTCTTATGTGCAGAAAAATATTACAGAGGGGGAGGCGCTTCTATTCCAAGCCTGGAAAACAAATAACCTCTGGGCCCAATCCAGGTTTTTCCAGCTTTTTCCTCTCTATTGGATATTGTTGGATGGAAGTACAAAATTACCATTGTTTGGGGTTTGCTATTTTATAAATAGACAAAGGCATAGGATTAGCCTCTTATCAGCATGAACAGCTCTGTTCTGGCCTCTCCATGTTCCACCTGAGGACCACCAGACTCCCACGGTGATTCCAGCAGGCAGGGGAAAAGAAAGAGGAGTTCCAGAGACAGCAATAAATGTACATTCTACCCACAGCTCTTGCTGTGGCAGCAATCTTCACTGTGAAATCAGCAGTTTCAGGAGAGCAGAAGGTAATTCACCCCCTCCAAAACCACATGGCCACTTCAGGGCACTGCACACATTTTCACTCTTTATGGCAGGTCTCCTTGGATGACTGTGCTCTGTTGTGAGCCTGGGAATTACAGGACAGAATCAAGGAAAGAAAGAGAGAGGGAGAGTGAGAGGAAGAAAGGAAAAAAAAAGAGAACACACGATGAAACACATCAAGAGCCCATTACCCTGTGGGTCTGGTGAGCTGCGGGCTGCATTCCACCTCACACACACAGAGATGTGCTGTCCACAGCCAGCACACTCTCCTGGCTGAATTCATTCTCTCAGGGGGAAGTCAAGTAGGGTATAATTTAGATCTTGACAGTCAGGGCAGAGTTAAGAGGAGGAACCAAGAATCATAGACTTTGCCCATTTTAATCGGCAGAGAAGGACTCAGAAGGACACGGACAAAAGCGCTTAACAACTGTTTGCTAAACACCTACTTAGTGCCCAGCGCTGCTGTAGGGGTTCAGGGCAACCGGGAGACAGCTGAAGCTGACCTCAACAGGCCCTCATGCCCTGATTCATAGCAGGTGGGCAGGGAGCCATCACCGGAGAGGAGAGTTATTGAGGGCCCTCTCTTGGTCCTGGAGAAAAGGATGAGACTGACAGACTGTCCCAGTCATAGGTGACATCTGGCCACAGGTTTTGGCTTGTCCCCAAGGCCAACACTATAATAAGCCTTCACTGCACTATAAGGTCTATTCTTTGTTTTACTAAATGATCCTCTAACACAGTGGTTTTCAACCCTAGATGCACATCAGAATTAACTAGGGAGTTTTCTTTACATCCTGATGCCTGGACCTCATCCCAGACCAATTAAATCTGACTCTCTGTGGGTAGCACCCAGGCTTCAGTATTTTTCGAAACTCCCCAGAGGATGCCAATGTGAGGCCAAGATGGAGAACCACTCATCAAGGTGGAGGTGATCGTGCTACTTACCTCTCCAGTTTTCCTCTGCCTCTGTACTCCTCTTGTCTAAGCTGTTATATTTCCTCTTTATTTTTAGTTTGTTCTACTTTGTCCTTTCAATAGCTAATTCTACAATACCCCATTAAACCTTTTTTCATGCTTTAACTTTGCTTTCTCTCATTTAATTTTCATTGTCCGCTCCACTTACTCCATCTTCCCATTATGCTTATTTTGTGCTGTGCTGTCTCTAGTATAGCATAGCATCGACACTTACAGGGCCCTTGACATGAGCAGAGTACTACAGGAGACACTTAACTGCTACTAGAAATTAAATCCAATGCAATCATATTTTCCATTAAATCCTGTGTGACAGTTATGGGCCCTGGTCCTGCGGAAGATGGGCATTTTGGCAAAGTCTATCTCCCTTTCTAGGAAGCAGCTCCCTGGGTACATAAATAAAAGATCCAAAATAAATATACTGCAACAAAAAATAAAAGGAACATCCACAACTAGGGGGGAAGGAAGATTAAAAGCTGTCTGAATCTAAACAGTACATGTGGCCTGCCAAAATATTGGCCTCACTCTATAAGGAGATGCTGCCATTTGCAGCAGAAAGAAAAAGCCCACAGATTGTCTGTAAAACTGGTGAAGCTGTTCTCTGGGGGAAGAACATCTGCTGATTCGGGCTCATTTGCTCGTTGTCTACAGGCAAGCCCAAGAGCACGCAGGCGAGTGGCAGAGGCACTGAGGGCGAGATGAGGAAGAAAGGGCGGGGAGACAGTCCCAGAAGCAGACTCTCCAGAATTCAGGGGAAGCCACGCAGCACATTTCCTGCCACTCGGGTAGGAGCCGCCTTGGAGCCTCAGGACTGCAGAACCTGCAGCTTCTTCCTGGGCCAGGTGAGCCCTGAAGAGCCAGAAATGTTGTCACCCTCAAGGAGTCTAGCCTGGCACTGAGCCCACCATAGAAGCCAGTGGATGTTTGCCCAATAAGTGGGTGAATGGAAAAATGACTTCCCTGATGAAATGACTCCTGGGAGAGACGATGAGAAGACGAAACTGGAAGGTGGCTCTGTCATCCCACTCAGATACTTCAGTCCCTTGATGCTCTGCTAGGGCTCCTCTCCCTTCTTTTCCTTTGATTTTGTTTTTCAGGAATCAAGTCAGATGTCTTGTTGGAGCAAGAAGAGATGTTTTTTCCTTTTAGAGAAAGCGATGTTTTGCAGTGCTAAATGACAGGGGCAGGGAAATTAATAATTTCATGATATACTGGTGTCAGAGGAACCAAGATGCTCCCTGAACTTTATATACCAATGAGGAGACTTCTATGGCCCCAGTATCCAGAACAACTTTACTTGCAGAGGCCAATTCTCCCTGGAGATTCTTGAAACTACAGTGAGAGAGGAGGGACTTACTACAGGATGCCCTCCTCACAGTGCAACTCCTCTGGCTCTGCATGTGTGCGTGCGTGCTAGGCCACTTCAGTCAGTCAGTCAGTTCAGTCGCTCAGTTGTGTCCGACTCTGTGACCCCATGAATCACAGCACGCCAGGCCTCCCTGTCCATCACCAACACCCGGAGTTCACTGAGACCCACGTCCATCGAGTCAGTGATGCCATCCAGCCATCTCATCCTCTGTTGTCCCCTTCTCCTCCTGCCCCCAATCCCTCCCAGCATCAGAGTCTTTTCCAATGAGTCAACTCTTCGCATGAGGTGGCCAAAGCACTGGAGTTTCAGCTTTAGCATCATTCCTTCCAAAGAAATCCCAGGACTGGTCTCCTTCAGAATGGACTGGTTGGATCTCCTTGCAGTCCCAGGGACTCTCAAGAGTCTTCTCCAACACCACAGTTCAAAAGCAACAATTCTTTGCTGCTCAGCCTTCTTCACAGTCCAACTCTCACAGCCATACATGACCACAGGAAAAACCATAGCCTTGACCAGATGGACCTTTGTTGGCAAAGTAATGTCTCTGCTTTTGAATATGCTATCTAGGTTGGTCATAACTTTCCTTTCAAGGAGTAAGCGTCTTTTAATTTCATGGCTGCAGTCACCATCTGCAGTGATTTTGGAGCCCAGAAAAATAAAGTCTGCCACTGTTTCCACTGTTTCCCCATCTATTTCCCATGAAGTGATGGGACCGGATGCCATGATCTTCGTTTTCTGAATGTTGAGCTTTAAGCCAACTTTTTCACTCTCCACTTTCACTTTCATCAAGAGGCTTTTGAGTTCCTCTTCATTTTCTGCCATAAGTCACTTCAGTTGTGTCCAATTCTGTGCAGCCCTATGGACTGTAATCTGCCAGGATCTTTTGTCCATGGGATTCTCCAGGCAAGAATACTGGAGTGAGTTGTCATGCTCTCCTCCAGGGGATCTTCCCAGCCCAGGGATAAAACCTGCACCTCTTACGTCTCCTGCATTGGCAGGTGGGTTCTTTACCACTAGGACGCTGGGAAGCCCCTGGCTCTGCACAGGTTACAGCAAAGCCCACTCTTCCCATCTTCCACAGTGATCTAAGGGTAGCCCTCCCTGTAGGTCAGTCACAAGGTGAACCCATGCATATTATTTTAAGACTGAACGAGGCAGCATTATCCCCATTTTACTGCCTAGAAAACTGAGGCTTAGCAAAGTTAAGTAACTTACAAGTAAGTGGTGATGTCAGGAGCAAACCCAGATTCTCCAAGTCTAAATCCAGTGGTCTCTCCACTACAGAACAACTGCCCCTTGAGACTAGAGCAGGCTGTGGAAAACAAGGGCTCCCGAGGACCCTGCCCAGCCTGCTGCGTAGACGGTGTTTGGTCTGAGGGTCATGTGAGCAGAGGTGGGCTTACCCAGCTGCCTGCTCACAGCAGTCTGTGCAAATTCAAAGAAATGAAATATGAGTTTAAAGAACTCAACTTGAAGAACAGGAAAGGCAGCTCTCTGCTTGAGGTTATGGGTAAGTGAAGGCTGAAATGTGATGAGAAGGCTTGCAAAGGTCCCTACTCACTACCCTCAAGTCTTTCCTTCTTCCTTCTGTTTTCAGTGAGGCCAATAAACAGATCTTTCTCCATTGCTGTGTCATCTGTGTTCATTTGCTTGGGACTCCTCAGGCAGCACCCTGGCCCTGAAAATATTTAATGAAATATTGACAACCTCAGCCTCACAGCACTCTCCAGCCACTGTGCACTAATGGAAAAGCCAGAAGCATTGTTTGTGTATTAAGGTCAGTAGTGCCTTTCTTAACCTTCCACTGTCTGGTAAGTCTGAAGGAAGCAGATGTTTCTGTAATGATATGGCTTGTCTTTAGGGCCACAATCCAAAGCCTGAGGTCCTTCCTATGGCCATGATCTTGAGAATGTTCTCTTTACTGATGGTCCTGTGTGCCCCTGGTGTGTCGTAGACAGCGACTCACTTTCAAGTCAGACATCCTGTGAACAGAAGAAATCATTTCATTTCAGTCAGCATTTTTGAGGACCAGTGTGGGTTCCACTGTTTCCACTCTTTCCCCATCTATTTGCCATGAAGTAAACATTCATAAAATGAAGATCATGGCATCTGGTCCCATCACTTCATGGGAAATAGATGGGGAAACAGTGGAAACAGTGGCAGACTTTATTTTTGGGGGCTCCAAAATCACTGCATATGGTGACTGCAGCCATGAAATTAAAAGATGCTTGCTCCTTGGAAGAAAAGCTATGACCAACCTAGACAGCATATTCAAAAGCAGAGACATTACTTTGCCAACAAAGGTCCATCTAGTCAAGGCTATGGTTTTTCCTGTGGTCATGTATGGATGTGAGAGTTGGACTGTGAAGAAAGCTGAGCACCGAAGAATTGATGCTTTTGAACCGTGGTCTTGGAGAAGACTCTTCAGAGTCTCTTGGACTGCAAGGAGAGCAAACCAGTCAATCCTAAAGGAAATCAGCCCTGAATATTCATTGGAAGTACTGATGCTGAAGCTGAAACTGAAACTCCAATGCTTTGGCCATGTAATGCTAAAAACTGACTCACTGGAAAAGACCCTGATGCTGGGAAAGATTGAAGGCAGGAAGAGAAGGGAACAACAGAAGGTGAGATGGTTGGATGGCATCACCAACTCAAGGGACATGAGTTTGAGCAGGCTCCAGGAGTTGGTGATGGACAGGGAAGCCTGTCATGTTGCAGTCTGTGGGATTGCAAAGAGTGGAACACGACTGAGTGACTGAACTGAACTGATGGGTCCCACAGGTGTTTTGGAGGGATTACACAGGAGATAAAGACCAGACTAAGCAAGAATGAGGCCACACTTATACATCGTAAAGAACTGCGTGTGCCTGCATGCGAAGTCCCTTCAGTCGTATCTGACTCTTTGCGACCCCGTGGACTGTAGCCCACCAGGCTCCTCTGTCCATGGGATTCTCCAGGCAAGAATACTGGAGTGGGTTGCCATGCCCTCCTCCAGGGGATCTTCCCAACCCAGGGAGCAAAACTGCATGTCTTAGGTCTCCTGCATTGGCAGGTGAGTTCTTTACCACTAGTGCAGCCCAAAGTACTGTATACAAAGGCAAAAAGGTGGGGCTGAGGGGCTGTGATCTGGTAGAAAGATGCCTCAGGAATGTGCCTTGAGCTGGTGTTTTCATAGCATATAAGATTGAGAAAGATGGAAAGAATGGGGGGCCGATGGAGATTATGGGGAGATATGGGAAAGAATGGATAAAGCATCCCATCATAGTCTTGTCTCTCCTACTAACTGTCCAATTCTCAGACGTCCTGGTTTTTATATAAATGTCAAAAGAGAAGGAAACTAACAAATAGCCAAGCAATGAGCCAAGTGTTCACAAATATAATTTCATTTATTCCTCACAGATTGTGAAGAAACATAAGTTCTTCCTGAGAGCTCTCTCCTGTCACATGAATGGCCAGACATCCCCCAGGGACTGGAAAGTTGTGACCTAATTGCAGGAGCAGGAGACAGAAAGAATGACTGAGCACCAGGAACAGAGCCTGCTCAGAGCCTGAGGAAGGGGGCATCCAAGGGTGGGGCCCTGGCACACTTTTCTACCTTCTACCTAGGCAACCTGCATAGGCTGTTTGTGCTTAAGTTCCATCCTGCTCCCGCCATGGGCCCAGGCCAAGCTGCTGTAGCAGATCCTGACTCTTCCTGACCAGGTAGTCTCCTAGCCACACCCTGCCCCATTTTCCTTCTCCAGGGAATCTTCCTGACCCAGGGATCAAACCAGGGTCTCCTGCATTTTGGGCAGATTCTTTATAGTTTCAGTTCAGTCGATCAGTAGAGTCCGAGTCTTTGCCACCCCATGAACTGCAGCACACCAGGCCTCCCTGTCCATCACCAACTCCCAGAGTTCACCCAATCTCATGTCCATTGAGTCGGTGATGCCATCCAGCCATCTCATCCTCTGTCGTCCCCTTCTTCTCCTGCCCCCAATCCCTCCCAGCATCAGAGTCTTTTCCAATGAGTCAACTCTTCCCATGAGGTGGCCAAAGTACTGGACATTCAGCTTTAGCATCAGTCCTTCCAAAGAAATCCCAGGGCTGATCTCCTTCAGAATGGACTGGTTGGATCTCCTTGCAGACCAAGGGACTCTCAAGAGTCCTCCAACACCACAGTTCAAAAGCATCAATTCTTCAGCACCCAGCTTTCTTCACAGTCCAACTCTCACATCCATACATGACCACTGGAAAAACCATAGCCTTGACTAGACGGACCTTTGTTGACAAAGTAATGTCTCTGCTTTTCAATATGCTATCTAGGTTGGTCATAACTTTCCTTCCAAGGAGTAAGCGGCTTTTAATTTCATGGCTGCAGTCACCATCTGCAGTGATTTTGGAGCCCAAAAAAATAAAAAGTCTGACACCGTTTCCACTGTTTCCCCATCTATTTCCCATAAAGTGATGGGACCAGATGCCATGATCTTCGTTTTCTGAATGTTGAGCTTTAAGCCAACTTTTTCACTCTCCACTTTCACTTTCATCAAGAGTCTCTTTAGTTCATCTTCACTTTCTGCCATAGGGGTGGTGTCATCTGCATATCTGAGGTTATTGATATTTCTCCCTGCAATCTTGATTCCAGCTTGTGCTTCTTCCATTCCAGCGTTTCTCATGATGTACTCTGCATATAAGTTGAATAAGCAGGATGACAATATACAGCCTTGACGTACTTCTTTTCCTATTTGGAACCAGTCTGTTGGTCCATGTCCAGTTGCTTCCTGATCTGCATATAGGTTTCTCAAGAGGCAGGTCAGGTGGTCTGGTATTCCCATCTCTTTCAGAATTTTCCACAGTTTATTGTGATCCACACAGTCAAAGGCTTTGGCATAGTCAATAAAACAGAAATAGATGTTTTTCTGGAACTGTCTTGCTTTTTCCATGATCCAGTGGATGTTGGCAATTTGATCTCTGGTTCCTCTGCCTTTTCTAAAACCAGCTTGAACATCTGGAAGTTCATGGTTCACGTATTGCTGAAGCCTGGCTCGGAGAATTTTGAGCATTACTTCACTAGTGTGTGAGATGAGTGCAAGTGTGTGGTAGTTTGAGCATTCTTTGGCATTGCCTTTCTTTGGGATTGGAATGAAAACCAACCTTTTGCAGTCCTGTGGCCACTGCTGAGTTTTCCAAATTTGCTGGCATATTGAGAGCAGCACTTTCACAGCATCATCTTTCAGGATTTGAAATAGCTTAACTGGAATTCCATCACCTCCACTAGCTTTGTTCGTAGTAATGCTTTCTAAGGCCTACTTGACTTCACATTCCAGGATGTCTGGCTCTAGGTGAGTGATCACACCATCGTGATTATCTGGGTCGTGAATATCTTTTTTGTACAATTCTTCTGTGTATTCTTGCCATCTCTTCTTAATATCTTCTGCTTCTGTTAGGTCCATGCCATTTCTGTCCTTTATCGAGCCCATCTTTGCATGGAATGTTCCCTTGGTATCTCTAATTTTCTTGAAGAGATCTCTAGTCTTTCCCATTCTGTTGTTTTCCTCTATTTCTTTGCATTGATCACTGAGGAAGGCTTTCTTATCTCTTCTTGCTATTCTTTGGAACTCTGCATTCAGATGCTTATATCTTTCCTTTTCTCCTTTGCTTTTCGCTTCTCTTCTTTTCACAGCTATTTGTAAGGCCTCCCCAGACAGCCATTTTGCTTTTTTGCATTTCTTTTCCATGGGGATGGTCTTGATCCCTTTCTCCTGTACACTGTCACAAACCTCCGTCCATAGTTCATCAGGCACTCTATCTATCAGGTCTAGGCCCTTAAATCTATTTCTCACTTCCACTGTATAATCATAAGGGATTTGATTTAGGTCATACCTGAATGGTCTAGTGGTTTTCCCTACTTTCTTCAATTTAAGTCTGAATTTGGCAATAAGGAGTTCATGGTCTGAGCCATAGTCAGCTCCCGGTCTTGTTTTTGCTGACTGTATAGAGCTTCTCCATCTTTGGCTGCAAAGAATATATCAGTCTGATTTCAGTGTTGACTATCTGGTGATGTCCATGTGTAGAGTCTTCTCCTGTGTTGTTGGAAGAGGGTGTTTGCTATGACCAGTGCGTTCTCTTGGCAAAACTCTGTTAGCCTTTGCCCTGCTTCATTCCGTATTCCAAGGCCAACCAGGAAAACCCCTACAATCTGTCCCAACTCCCACAAAACCTGCTCCCTCCCCACTGCTGTCTTCTACCTCTGGCTTTGATATATTGTTCAAGCAGACTCTATCCTCATCAGGCCCAGAAGAAGGTTGTCTTTGTCCATTAGCATAAAGCTCTTAAAATTACCTCTAACCTGTGGCAGATAGAAATCATAGTCATAAACATAAGCACTATCTTGGAATTATTCAGAATGACTTCCTGATTGATTTGGGAGAATTCAACAATAATTATCTAAGAAGATAGGCTTATTTGAGTCCTGCTAACTGTTCTTTTGATGTTAATGCAACTTTAAGCCTACAGCACTTCCTCCTGCCTCAGGGCCTTTTAAAAATATGTCCTCCTTTCTCCTACAGAAAGTTCTTCCCCTTCACAGGCCCCCTATACTTGGTGTATCAAGCAGAGTCCCAGCAGGAGAAAGAGGGCACTGTCAAAGGGGTGATTAGGGAGACTCTAATGAAAAGGACATTTGTGGGCCGGTGTTAAGAATGGAATTGTGTCCCTCAAGAAAAATATGTTCAAGTCCTAACCCCCAATAGCATAGAAAGTGACCTTATATGGAAATAGCATCTTTGCAATTGATGTAATTAGTCAAGATGAGGTCAGACTGGAGTAGGGTGGGCCTCTAATCCAACATGACTGATGAATTCGTAAGAAAGCCCTGTCAAGACAGAGATGTTAAGCAAACACCACATGACAGCAAAGGCCAGCCAAGCCAAAGAACACCCAGGGCTGCCAGCAAATCAGCAGCCTCTAGGAAGAAGCAAGGAAGGATCCTGCTAAAAGTTTCAGAGTAGGCATGGCCCTGCTGACACTTTGATTTCAGACTTCTAGCCCCCAGAACTGTGAGACAATAAACCTGCTGTTTTAAGGCACCCAGTTTGTGGTACTTCGTTAAGACGGCCATAAGAAATTAATACTGCTGGGTTATGGGAAACCCAGAAAAAGATAGTGAAACATCTGCGTTTGGTGACAGAAAAACAGCTGCCACCCTAGGCCTAAAGTATGAAGCACAAGAGCCTTTACTAAAACCTGCAGCCTCCGGTGGAGGAAAGCAGAGACTAGCAAGGCACAGCCAACAGGAAGTAGCCTGGAGTAAAAAAGCCCCACCTCACCTTTCTCCTTCTCTCCAATCTCCTGATGGTGCCTCTCATTGGCCAAAATGAACAAGATGTCAGCGAGCAAGGGACCCAGGTGGATGTTTCCATTGAGGTCAGCCTCCTAGAGCAGTGGTCCCCAAACTTTTTTGCACCAGGGTCCGGTTTTGTGGAAGACGATTTTTCCATGGACCCGGAGGTGGGGCATGGTGTCAGGATGATTCAAGCACATTATATCTATTGTGCCCTTTATTTCTAATCTAAAGCCGCAGCTGATCTGACAGAAGGTACTGGTCTGCAGCCTAGAGGTTGGGGGCCCCTGTCCTAGGGGAGGAAATAGAGTGATCTGGAGGGACAAAGAGACACTATCCAGCACTCCTGGGTAACTTCTGCTTTTGAGTCTCAACTGCAAAGTCACTTCTTCAAAAAAACCCTTCCCTGACCTCCTGACCAGATCCTGGCCCCTGTAACATGCTCTCAAAACCCTGCATCTGCAAGGTCCTTGTCAGTCTGCAGCACTGGAGAAATTCATTATGCAAATCAGTAAGCAGTGACTGGGGCTCATGCTAGAAACTAAACTCTGTGAGGGAAGAGACCATATCTGTCATTCATCACTGAATCCTCAAGGTCTGGCGCATAGTAAAAATGACTAGATTTATAGGATGTGCCAAGACCAAGCAACCTGATATAAAAAGATCAGGTATGTAAGCCCAGAAAGTTGCCCTTGGCAACAAACTGTAGAGAACACGTACACATCCTATGGGTACAGATATTGCCGTTTGTAGTGTCAGAGAACGTGACCACCTTGAGTACTTGCTCATGGTCCTCTAGAAATGCTGGGCTGTTGGATAAATGAGATGACAAGAGGAAGAAGAGCAGCTGCCATGAGGTTAAGCAAATTTGAGCTTGCTTCCACCTGAATCCTCAGGCCAGTCTGGTCCCAGTTACACTGGGGAAAACAAGAAACCTCAGGTGGGTCTCTGCTCCACTTGCACCCATCCTCAGATATTGGACACCTCTTTGTAGACCAAGTGATCCTCTTCCCAGATTCAGCTGCACTTTCTAGTTTCCATTACTAATTTACCTGTTTAATTTCAATATCTCATAGATTCAGTTCAGTTCAGTTGAGTTCAGTCGATCAGTCGTGTCCGACTCTTTGCGACCCCATGAATCGCAGCATGCCAGGCCTCCCTGTCCATCACCAACTCCCGGAGTTCGCTCAGACTCACATCCATTGAGTCAGTGATGCCATCCAGCCATCTCATCCTCTGTTGTCCTCTTCTCCTCCTGTCCCCAATCCCTCCCAGCATCAGAGTCTTTTCCAATGAGTCAACTCTTCGCATGAGGTGGCCAAACTATTGGAGTTTCAGCTTTAGCATCATTCCTTCCAAAGAAGTCCCAGGGCTGATCTCCTTCAGAATGGACTGGTTGGATCTCCCTGCAGTCCAAGGGACTCTCAAGGCTCTTCTGCAACACCACAGTTCAAAAGCATCAATTCTTCAGCGCTCAGCCTTCTTCACAGTTCAATTCTCACATCCATACATGACCATTGGAAAAAACATAGCCTTGACTAGATGGACCTTTGTTGGCAAAGTAATGTCTCTGCTTTTCAATATGCTATCTAGGTTGGTCATGACTTTTCTTCCAAGGAGTAAGCGTCTTTTAATTTCATGGCTGCAGTCACCATCTGCAGTGATTTTGGAGCCCAGAAAAATAAAGTCTGACACTGTTTCCACTGTTTCCCCATCTATTTCCCATGAAGTGATGGGACCAGATGCCATGATCTTCGTTTTCTGAATGTTGAGCTTTAAGCCAACTTTTTCACTCTCCACTTTCACTTTCATCAAGAGGCTTTTGAGTTCCTCTTCACTTTCTGCCATAAGGGTGGTGTCATCTGCATATCTGAGGTTATTGATATTTCTCCCTGCAATCTTGATTCCAGCTTGTGCTTCTTCCAGTCCAGCGTTTCTCATGATGTACTCTGCATATAAGTTAAATAAGCAGGGTGACAATATACAGCCTTGACGTACTCCTTTTCCTATTTGGAACCAGTCTGTTGGTCCATGTCCAGTTGCTTCCTGATCTGCAAATAGGTTTCTCAAGAGGCAGGTCAGGTGGTCTGGTATTCCCATCTCTTTCAGAACTCTCCACAGTTTATTGTGATCCACACAGTCAAAGGCTTTGGCATAGTCAATAAAACAGAAATAGATGTTTTTCTGGAACTTTCTTGCTTTTTCCATGATCCAGTGGATGTTGGCAATTTGATCTCTGGTTCCTCTGCCTTTTCTAAAACCAGCTTGAACATCTGGAAGTTCATGGTTCACATATTGCTGAAGCCTGGCTTGGAGAATTTTGAGCATTACTTTACGAGCATATGAGATGAGTGCAATTGTGCAGTAGTTAGGGCATTAACCTTGAAACCCAAAGTGCAGGTCCCAAGCATTCAAATATACCTCTCTTCTGAAGTACATCTAAATTTAGCTGTCATAAACAGGGAGGTAGTGGTGGTTTCTAAGTTTTTTACATTGGATTGCTCTTTTATACTTGGGTGAGTCACCCTTATCCGACTTTGCCTGGAGGGAGTTGGCAGTAAACACAACAATCATTACAACACCTACAGTCCTTGTGAACACACTATCAACCTCCTTATTTGATGGTTCTTATGATTATGACTGTACATGTCAATAATTCTTATTGTTACTAACTCTTAGCAGCACCACAGAGCACACAACATATACCTCTAACATGAAAATGGAGCGACAATGTCAAACTTAACTTCTAGGGTGGGTAGCATTGAAGGGCATTGTCATCTCATTAACAGGCAGCAGGCTCCACATGCTTTCTGTGATTGGCAAAATCTCTCTTACGTAACAAAACAGCTGCCAGGGGCTGTTTCCTCAGGCAGAAATGTGTCACAGAGATGGTGTTGACTCAGAGGAGGGACCAGGCAAGGACCAGTCAGGAGGCAGAGCTGTCCCCAAGTGAGACATGCAGAGAGTCTGCTCCTTCATCCACCTCACCCTCTTCTGGGCAGGTAAGGCAGATCCTGGAAACTTAACTGAGCAAGACTCAGTGAGGCATCAAGGCTGCCAGGGCCTTGCCTCGAACATAGCACCCCCTACTCAATGAACTTAGCCCCAGTCTTCACTGAGCCTATCTTGTGTCTTTTCTCTAGGAGTCATGTCAGCTGTCGTGTTGGTGCCTCAAGACCAAGAAAAGACTGTGGCTGTGGGGAAATCTGCCACCCTCAGCTGCTCCATGAAAGGAGCAACTTTCATCAGTAAATACTATATTTTCTGGTACAGGAAGACCCTGGGTAACACAATGACTTTCATATACCAAGAACGGGGTGTATATGGCCCTGGGTTTGAGGACAACTTCCGAGGTAAAATTGTTAATTTAACCAACCAGGCTGTGCTGGAGGTCCTGAAGGCATCAGAGAGAGATGAAGGATTTTACTACTGTGCCACTGATTACCACCCTGCTGCAGGCTCACTTCTAAGCAACTCAAAAAACACAGAGATCTAAGTGGAACAGCATCTTCAACAAGATCATGACTTTCTCTTGAAGAAATAGATTAATAAACGGAGGCCAGAGAAGGCTGACATCCATGCCTTTCCTTCAGGTTCAGTGGCTCATATCCTGCCCACGAGCTCCCATGATGCTCAGATAGGCAATCCTTAGTAGGGTGTGGAGGAGGAAATGGCAACCCACTCCAGTGTTATTGCCTGGAGAATCCCAGAGACGGGGGAACCTGATGGGCTGCCGTCTATGGGGTCGCACAGAGTCAGACACTACTGAAGCGACTTAGCAGCAGCATCAGCAGCAGTGGTAAAGAACCTGCCTGCCAATGCAGGAAACATAAGTGACACGGGTTGGATCCCTGGGTCAGGACAATCCCCTGTAGGAGGACTTGGCAATCCACTCCAGTGTTCTTGCCTGGAGCATCCCATGGACAGAGGAGCCTGGCAGGCTGCAGTCCATGGGATCGCAAAGAGTAGGACACAACTGAGTGACTGAGCACACACACACATATACATACATATATATATATATACACACACACACATATATTATACATGTACATATATAGGGATGACATTTGGAAGCTAGTTATGTAGATATTGTCAAAGTTTTGGAGCAATAGTTTTATAAGACCTGCAAGATGTATTTCTATCAAGAGAACCAGTGGGTCCTTCTGAAAGAGACTGGAAGAATGTGTTTGATGAGAAGGAGGAGAGAAAATATTTGTACAAATTTGTAGAACTGTGTGTTCTCCGTGATAATGATTAATATCTATTCTGTGCTTACTATACTGTTCCGAACACTTTACATGAGTTACGTGAGTTAATTCTCTCAACAATCCTATGATGCATTTTCTATTATTATCCCCATTTCACCAATAAGGACACTAAGGCACAGAATAGCTAAAACACTTGCTCAGGATACTCCTGCCAGTAAGGAAGGGTGACAATTTCAGGCTCTGGAGCTGGAGGACACAGTACATGATTCAGGAGGTTGGGAGGAGGTAGTCCATGGAGGATGCCGTCCCCAGAATGTGTCAGAAATAAGGAACAACAGGGCTGTGCCCTTGCCACCAGACCCGTTCCAACCAATGCTTCATGACCATCTGTCAAGAAACTAGGACAACGCAGCAGGGGTCCCAGATGACTTCTCAATGTTTTCTGACTCTGAGGTTTTGTGATCCTGACACAAGCTTCACTGTCTTCTAAAATCATCTGTACCTCTTCATCTTTGAAACCTAGTAAGAAAAGTCACATTTTCAGAAATTATGAGTTCCATCTTCACAGTGTTATAAAAAACAAATAATAGGAAGTAAATTGCATTGCACATTAGTAGTTATTCCCTAAATTTACTTAACATAAGAAAAAAGGCTTCCCTGGTGACTCAGACAGCACAGACTCTGCCTGCAATGTGGGAGACCTGGATTCGATCCCTGGGTCAGGAAGATCCCCTGGAGAAGGGAATCACACACTCCTGTATTCTTGCCTGGAGAACTCCATGGACAGAGGAGCCTGACGGGATATAGTTCATGGGGTCACAAAGAGCTGGACACGACTGAGCGACTAACATAAGAAAGGCCCAACAATAAAGTGGAATAACTGAGAAGAAACAAACTAAATTATGGAGTGCCAAGATGCAACCACTTGCAAGTGTGAACTCATTTAATCCTTATAACAGCCCCACAGGTCTTTATTGTCAGCTCTGTGTCACAGATGGAGATACTGATCCTCAGAGAGCCTGGGTAGCTTACCTAAGTTTCCTGAAGCAGAGCAGGGATCTGGGTCCGAGTAAAGGCAAGTAGCCCAGGCACTGGGCTAGGAGCCACGGGATACACTAAAGAAATCCATAACCTATAATACAGTCTGAATTAGAGAACAACTGGGAACAAGTGTGTGAAGTCTAGTCATCTGTGTGATACAGAGGTTGTCCTTGACTCCTTGGCCAGTCCTGGGGAGAGGGCATGGAAGTGGGCTCCTTCTCCTTCCTCTTCCTGATTCCTTCCTCCTCCACTTTTCCCTCCCTTGCTTGAAAACACCAGTTGCAATTTCAGCTTCCAGGTTGTTCTCATGAAATGCCTCACTCCCGTGACTGAGAGGAAAGCTGCTACCCAGTGCCCTCCCATTTTCACTCCTGAGCCCACCCCTAGGTCAACAGCTTGTTTCCCAGGCCACAGCATGGAAAACAGACCCACATATTCTTCCTTTCTGATGCCTAGCAGCCGCAATGTCTTATAGAATTCCCTGAGAGTCAAATTCCCTGAGAACTGAGAGCCAAAGAATGGATGCTTTTGAACTGTGGTCTTGGGAAAGACTCTTGAGAGTCCTTTGAACTGCAAGGAGATCAAGTCAGTCAATCCTAAAGGAAATCAGTCCTGAATATTTGTTGGAAGGACTGATGCTAAAGCTGAAACTCCAATACTTTGGCCACCTGATACGAAGAACTGACTCACTGGAAAAGACCCTGATGCTGGGAAAGATTGAAGGCAGGAGAAGGGGACGACAGAGGATGAGATGGTTGGATGGCATCACTGACTCTATGGACATGAGTTTGAGCAAGCTCCGGGAGTTGGTGATGGACAGGGAGGCCTGATGTGCTGCAGTCCATGGGATCACAAAGAGTCGGACACAACTGAGCGGCTGAACTAAACTGAGAGTCTCTCGGGTGCTGATGCATTCACTGCCTTCTCCTTGCCTTCAAAGAGACTGTCTGGTATGTCAGCTACAGGAGTCTGGGGCCACTGTGATGAGAGCTAGAGAAATTCTGTGGGTCCCTGGCGGATCAATAGACTTGTTAACTTTACCATCCATGTACATCTGCACCCTGAGACAGAGTGTCTGAGTTCATCTCTTCCATTTTCACTGACTTATTGTCACTTACATAGCAGTAGCAAAAGGGCTCAAGATCTATCATCCACAACTCCCTGCATTCAAAATGAGCAAACTGACACCAGAAAGCGCTGCAGTGAATTAAGGTGAGGGAGCCACCGTGCAAAGAAGAGAACTGAGTTCAAACCAAACTTCGCTCTAGGTAGGGTCTTAGCCCCCTGCAGCACCTCAGACAGAAAGTGCTGACTAATAAACTCTCCATATCAACAAGGTGAAAGAAACCCTGGAATTGAGGCTGCTTTCCTACTTCTCAATTCGACATCTTGCCTCCAAGTATAAATTGAAATCATGGGATAATAACATTTCTAATATTTTGGGGTCAGAGTGCTTTATTCTTCCTTTAGCAAATACCATCTCTCCTCTCTACCTAATTTTTCTCCATAGCATTTATTACTATTTGATGTGCTGTATATTTTACTTGCTTATTTATCTGTTGTTTAGCTCTCTGCTGGAACACAGGGATTTTGCCTGTTTTGCTCCCTGTGTTACCTCTAGCACTTGGAATAAATCTGGCACGAAATGGGCACGCAGTACATGTGTCGAATGAATGAGTGAGTGAAATGTGCAATGAATGAGCAGTGTGTATCCTGCACTCTGCTACATGTTGGGAATGCAATAGTGTACACGACTGGTGATAACTTTGCCCTCAGAAATGCTTTATCCAACCCTCATCTATCTGTTAACAAGATTTTCTAAAGAGTAGATAATAGAGCACTCTAGAACACCAAATAACTGACTCTTGAAGAGCAGACATCAATGCTCCTACATTTCTTGGACATCCCACCATGATTGGAATAAAATGGGAGGGTGAGGACAGGGAATGGCAGGCTTTCTCCTTTCACCATATACCCTAACCCTAACCCTAACCGTAAGGCCCCAAGCCCCAAGTGTTGAACTGCTGGGAGAAGCTTGAACATTTCTACCTTATTTCCCAGAGGAATTTTGCAAACTTTCTCTCTAAACAGACTGCTGAGGCATGCCACCTCTGAACCAAAAGACACTGGAAAGAACAACTCCTAACTCCCTCTCCCCCTATGACCACCACCATCAAATGATTTTGGAATTCTTCAGGAATGCAGAATCCCTCAGAGTCTGTGCTTTTTGCAACTCACACATGCACAGACACATACACTGTGAGTGGTAACAGTGCACGACTATGTAGATCAAACACTGGAGGAACTCTCTGAAGGCAGGTAGCCTGGATGCTTGAGGCCCCCAGGTGCAGCCGGCCTGGAGCAGTGCTCCACCCAGCATGCAGGCTCCATAGGAAGAGGACCTGCTAAAGGACGTCAAGCACCATGCGAGAGCTCCTATTCATTTCAATAGGGCAGGTTCTCCAACTCTGTGTTTAAATAAGAAATCTAGAGACTTCCCCAGTAGCCCAGTGTTTAAGAACCCATCTTGCAGTGCAGAGGACGCAGTTTCGATCCCTGATCAGAGAACTAAGATCCCACATGGGCAACTAAACCTGGGTGCCACAACTAGAGAGAGTCTGTGAACCACAAACCCGGTGCAGCCAAATAAATAAATAATTAACAAAAAAAAAAAAAAAGAAAACTAGTAGCTGTAAGCTTTCCATTGCCTGCATACATGTGAGAGAATAAGGAAGCTTTAATGATCATTTTCTGGCTTAAGGACAAAGCCCCAGGAGAATTTATAACTTTCAGAAAAAGAACTGTCAGTATAAATACATTACTAGGACAACAAATTATTAAAAAAGGAAACCAATCCAAAGTGTAGACTTTTGGAGATTAAAGCTATTTTCATAAAATATAACATTATTTATTCAACAAATATTTATTAAGTAGCTACTATATGCTAGGTACTTTTCTAGACACACTGGGAATACAGAAGGTTGGGAGTTTATTTTAGTGAAAATAAATACAAAATAAGTAAAATATGTGTTACATTGTGATGATTACCATGGAGAAGACTTGCAGGGAGGTAGAAAGAGTAGGAAATCAGGGGTCTGATGGAGGCAAATTTTTTAAATCAGCTGATCAAGAAAGGCTACAAGGAGAAGCTTACATTTCAGCAAAGGTCTGGGATGAGCAGTAAGATATATTTAGAGTCTGGGTGTTTTCCAGAATTTTCTGTTAGAAATAACATTTTAATGGCCAGTTTTATGATACATAGTAGTACCAGTTTTTCTGTAACTTGGAGGAACAGGCAACAGTTTTTTGTTTTTTTGTTTTTTCTTCTCTTGCTGCAATCTCTGTCACCAAGCATTCAGACTTCCATTTTTTAAAACCAATGTGCTGTATTTCCATGAATTAGTACCAGTGGAGAGGAAGCTGTGCTGAAAGGTCAAAACATAGAATACGAAAAGCAAGATGGTAGAATTGCATTATTAACAAATGGAATCTGGAGCAGGTAATATTTTTCCCCCTCCTTAGGTGACCTAGGAAATGGAGAAATTGACTTTCTCTACAGCCCACAGCCAGCTGGTAGAAAAGCCAAAAGACAGCAGGGCTTCCAACCCCTGGTCATGAACGCCTCCCACCACTCCCTTACCTGGTTGTCACAGGAAAGCACCCTATCACCACCGTATTTTCAGCCCACATCCCTGCTATGCTATTCTCCACTCTGGTCAGCTGGAAAATCTCCTCCTAGCCAAGTTGATCTGGAAGAATAAGATGTCTCCTGAGTGTTGTGGGAGTCCAGAGCCTCAAAGAGCTCCAGAGGGTCCACTACACTTCCACTCTCGCTTTCTACCCCTTTCTAAAGAGACTCCATGAAATCTCAAATGCTGTCCTAGGCATTTTGCATTCCTGGGGAGCTTAGCGCCATTCCAAGTTCATAACAGGTGTTCAGTATAAAGACGAAAGGCTGGTCTCCCCCTCTATCTTCTCAGCCTAAGTAAACCCCACTCATCGGGGACCCTTTCCTCACTTCCTGATCTTTGTCCCCACTGCAGTGCCTCTGATCCTGTCTACTGAGGAATGGGTGGATCAATGGCCTGAGCCCGCCTTCCATTCAGAGACAAAAATTTCCCCTTCTTTCTTTCTCAAAACAAACACAAGTCTACCATATGACAATGCTGTTAAGAAAAAGAAAGCTAACGAGGTGCTATAAGATTATAAGAATGGTAGTGTTATTATACTCAGCACTGATCAGCTCTTCCCACAGGTCACTGGCCTGACAGGTTTCTAAATTAGCCTGAGTGCTGGCAGAAATATCAATAACCTCAGATATGCAGATGACACCACCCTTATGGCAGAAAGTGAAAAGGAACTCAAAAGCCTCTTGACGAAAGTGAAAGTGGAGAGTGAAAAAGTTGGCTTAAAGCTCAACATTCAGAAAACGAAGATCATGGCATCTGGTCCCATCACTTCATGGGAAATAGATGGGGAAACAGTGGAAACAGTGTCAGACTTTATTTTTCTGGGCTCCAAAATCACTGCAGATGGTAACTGCAGCCATGAAATTAAAAGACGCTTACTCCTTGGAAGAAAAGTCATGACCAACCTAGATAGCATATTGAAAAGCAGAGACATTATTTTGCCAACAATGGTCCGTCTAGTCAAGGCTATGGTTTTTCCTGTGGTCATGTATGGATGTGAGAATTGAACTGTGAAGAAAGCTGAGCCCTGAAGAATTGATGCTTTTGAACTGTGGTGTTGGAGAAGACTCTTGAGAGTCCCTTGAACTGCAAGGAGATCCAACCAGTCCATTCTGAAGGAGATCAGCCTTGGGATTTCTTTGGAAGGAATGATTCTAAGGCTGAAACTCCAGTACTTTGGCCACCTCATGCAAAGAGTTGACTCATTGGAAAAGACCTTGATGCTGGGAGGGATTGGGGGCAGGAGGAGAAGGGGACAACAGAGGATGAGATGGCTGGATGGCATCACTGACTCAATGGATGTGAGTCTGAGTGAACTCCGGGAGTTGGTGATGGACAGGGAGGCCTGGCATGCTGCGATTCATGGGGTCGCAAAGAGTCGGACACGGCTGAGCAACTGAACTGAACTGAAGTCTTGGAGAAATTAAACAGCATTGAATTAAAGCCTGTGAAGAGTTATTACACAATGGAAAAGAAACCCACCAGAGTGGAATGTGTGTTCAAAGTCTACTTTTGCCCTGTGAGAACCTACACCCATCCCCAGGCTCATGCACAAGGCAAGGAAACCGGAAGAGAGACAACCTAAGGTCCCTTCCCCTTCTCACCCTCTATGCTGCTGTGATCAGTCTTCCTATGAGCCAAGAAAAAGAGAAAACATTTGGAAATTTCAGCAAAAAGAAGTTAAAAATGAAAAATCTCCTTAAAATGAAAATCATCAATAGTTGTAAAGAGGTACCAATAACAATATTCATTGATGGCCTACAGTCAAGGAGTACTTTTCTATGTGTAAGTAGGGGAAAACACGGAAGCAAGGCCAGAGTAAGGCATTGCCCAAGGTCAGCTGGTGAGTGGCTGAGCTTGGACGCAAGCCCAAGTAGCTGCCTCCAAAGATATTGTGCCATGCAACCCAAGAGGCTCCATTTTCTGGAGCTTATTAAACCTTTTAAATCATGTCTGTGGGCAAAAGCGTGGGTCCAATCCCTTCCAAAGTCATTTCTGACTGTATTAGGCTCTATTCTATAAAAGGAAGCTGTGCAAGGAGGGAAGAACTATTTCCTTTGGGTTCCCCATGATACTATCCTTACATTCTGCAACCAAGAAGACTGATAGCCTCAGTGGTATGTTTGAAAGCACTTTTCCACCCTCAGTTTCCAGCATGTGGTATCTATCTGGACTGACCCTCTTTGTGATATTCCACCATGATAATGCATGAATCATCCTTTTGCAGAGAGTATTATGTCTGTCTCTCACAATTCTTATCAGGGTTCCCTCTTTTTCAGAGGTCCAGTCACTGAATCATCTGCGGGGACCAAAAGAAGCGCTGGGGACTCCCTAAGGACCATCCGCAATGCCTCTGGATTTAACTTCCCAGTAGGTCACTCACAGCCGTTCACTCTTCTGGGTGAACTACTACCATCAAGTTCTAGAAAGACTGCATGAATTTTCTTTCTAAAATTAGTCCCTCCGGACTAAGGTTAAGCATTTCAAATTTTCCATGGAGGGAAGATTTATTCTCACTAGGAATAACATCAACAATCATTTATATATACAAATGAAAAAACTGAAACCAGAGGCTGAGTATTATTGTGCTTTCACCACTACGAACCACAGAGAAACTGAAGGGGGTTGAAATCTCCCTAGTAAGCAGAATAAAAGGAGAATCTGCATGTAAGATCAGTGATCTTTCTCCAGCTAGATCTCACTGTCCCAGACCTACACCTCCATCTTAATCATACTTGGTCCTCTGTTATTTTCATTTGAAATGGTTTCTTTGCTCTGCTATTTTGAACTTTCCCAATCTTTTCATCTTCCAACTTACTGCATCCAGAGGTGGCTGGGCCAAAGTGTGAGAAGAGATGTGTTGGTACCCTAAGGAACCAGCCCTGAATGACCCTTTCAGAAGTCCTGTTGGCCAGAGGGCTGTTCTGAATGGTGACAGGTGGCCAGAAAGTTAAACTCATATCTGCCTCTCACATGAAGCTGACGATGCGGCATGGCTGCTTTTATTAGCCCTTGACTTCTAGAACATTGGAGGAAAGAGACAGAAAGAGCAAAACATATAATTATACCAAAGGGAAAGAAAGATGAGAGTGGGATTTTCTGAGTTTCAGATAAACACATTCTATAATCCTTTCCACATTTCAGATCTGTGAAAACATCCTTATCGTGTTAACAGAAAGTTTCCTGGCACAGTTTAAGTAGGCGTATTTTCCTCTCTTAAATAGGTGGCAATATAGTGCAGATTACAAAAGTGATTATACAAGAATAAATATGCTTATCATTCACAAAAATATTAAAATGTGTTGAACTTAAAAGCAATCACCTGAAAATGGTCCCTCACGTTGTTAAGGTCTTTTTACCTATCTTGATATGACCAAGTTTAAATCTTTGGCCTAAAAAATTTAGTCTATAAGCTGCATATGTGTTTTTATACATGAGTTCTTTGAATTGTAAAAAGAGCATGGGTGGTGGAATCAGACAAAAGTAAGGAAGAATCATAGCTCCTCATTTACTGTGGGACCTTGAACAAGGTTGCCCAAATTCTTAAACCTCTGTTTCCTCACAGATAAAACAGAGATAATAATACCTATTTCACAGAGTTATTACAAAGATTAAATAAAATAATTGCTAGAAGTCACCTGGCACTCCTGGGTGATTAGCACATCAAACGTGCTCAATTATGCTAATATTCTATACCCTTGGCTCCTATTCTCTCTTTTTTTTTAATGTGGACCATTTTTAAAGTTTTTGTTGAATTTGTTACAGTATTGCTTCTGTTTTATGTTTTAGTTTTTTGGTCACAAGGCATGTGGGATCTTACCTCCCCCACCCGGGATTGAATCCACATCCCCTGCATTGAAGGGCAAGGTCTTAACCACTGAACCGCCAGGGAAGTCCCAATACCCTCAGCTCTTAGTGGTCTGAAGGAGGGTGGTTTTTACTCAGAAGAGAGAATAAAGATCTAAAATGGGAAGAAACATTGATAATAATCAGTAAGACTTTTTCAAACCAAAAAGTCCAAAGGTGCTGCCAGCGTATTTCTCATAAAAATATCTCATCAGGAATGTTCTTTCCACACAACCTCTCTACGTTCTCCCATTGATGAACACTGTCATTGATGATAGTGAAAGTCTCAAAGATGAGTCCAGTAGTGGAAGAATCTAGGTCCCCAGTAACATACTGTGTCTTCATTGCCCTCTGTCTGAACCAGATGAAGGTGGCCCAGGCCAGTCCCAGATTTAGCAAAAGTAACAAGGAGAATGAATTTTTGATGTCAAACTCTTCCAATAGACATGGTTTACATGTCTAGGAAAGTAGCTGGACCAAGGAATCTCAACTTTCAGAAAGCTCAGCCTTCAAGCTTTGAGGATATTTCTTGCAGGGCCTTCCAAGTCTTAGGATATTTGATTGACGTACCTTATTAGGAATGCAGAGATCTTTCTTCATCCTTATAAAACAACCTGTTACGTTTAGTTACTAACCTGTGAGGGGTGACATTTGTCCATCCTCATGTTACTCATGCCTTCTTCCTAGGCTTAGTTCACCATAGCACTTGGCCAAGAAACTCAAGTTCCCTAAATAAATCCCATAGGTAAATCCCAAAGGTAAATCCTCATTTCAGTACTTTGGCTTTGTCCATTAAAAAAAAAAAAAAAACTAGAGACCTTATGCAGGCGAATTAGGAAGAAAAGTCAGGGAATCAGAGCTACTGTTTTGCCAGAAATGCTTGTTCTGTTGGTAGAAGACGGTGAAGGGTATTATTATCTGTGCCAAATCCCTTGAGGGAAAGAAGCTGTGATCTGAGGAAACTTCCACCTGCTAAGAGGAACTGGCAGCCTGTTGACAAAAGTATGGGAGAGGGGGAATCAGAACTTCACTTCTTATTCTGTGACTTGACATAAGTCACTCAAACTCTTTGAGCCTCAGATTGTCATCTGTACAATAGGTTATATTAGCTGATCGCTACGCTTCCTTAGGGTTTCCCTGGTGGCTCAGAGATAAAGAATCCACCTGCCAGTGCAGGAGACTCGAGTTTGATCCCTAGGTTGGGAAGATTCCCGGAGAAGAAATAGCTACCCACTCCAGTATTCTTGCCTGGAGAATTCCATGGACAAAGGAGCCTGGCAGAACAAAGGGTCACAAAGAGTCAGACACGACTTAGCGACCAAACAACAACATGCCTGCTTCAGCGCTAACAAGCTGCAGGTCTCAGTCCAACAAGAAAGAGAAGGAAGCAGCTGTGGGACAAAGGGAATCACATTTCATAGATTCCCAAGATTGTGATGCCCAGATTCTTGCCTGGCTGATTCCTTTATGTGACTTGATAAGGATAAAATCAGAAAAAGAACTAAACAAAATACACTCATGGTTAATCAAAGGGGATTGAAAGTCAGTGCTAACCTCAGACCTACCTTACTTTGCCTCCAGCTCACCTCCCTTGGGACACTCCTCCTCCTCTTTAATGCCTCATCGGGATTTTTCAAAAACTGTGATCACTCAAGGTTGAAGCTTTTAATCTCCCATGTATAAAAGGATATGCAAATAGAGTTCAGTTTCCTGTTGGGTCTCTGCCAAGGTCTTAGCCTGGCAGTTCTGGGAAAAGAGCCAAAGACCTCATATTTCTTGGCCGCTAACATTCTCCCATCTGTGCTCAAGTCAGCAGCCTGGGCTTTGGGCTGTGGCTTGTCTGTAGTCTTACACTCCCCTAGGTTTTAAAAAATGGTTAAAGAATGGCTAAGAATGGTTCTGCAAGAAAGTAACTTGGCCCTCAAGAAACCAGACAGAGAATTATCTGGTTATATTGGGGGCCTGTAAGAAAAAGACCAAAAGTCTATATTCCTAAATTATAGCCTCAGAATCCAATCTTTATAAACTACTTCAGGTACTGATATTAATTAGACTTAGGTAATGCTTGTAAATTAGTCATCTGTGTCAGTACAGGGTATCCGACATCGTACATACACAAGGTGAGAAAAGTAATATCCTCAGGTGTAATAACAGCCCTGAACAGCATTTGAAAACAAAAGACCTGAAAAACGCAAGACATTTCAATGTGTTTCTGAGCCAGAAGCCCTGCTAAACAGCAGAATCAGGGATCAGACCAGTTGTCCCCTGTGTCTCCCTATTGAATTCACACAAAAGAGCAGCTGCCACTTTTATCCCACATGAGGCATCCAGATCCAAGTTCACTGAAATGTTGTTATCAATTTTCTGATGGAAAATAGTAAGTTCCAAACTATATAAAATCCGACCTTTCGATCAGCATGGAATTTCCTCTTTTTCTATAAATATTCTGGCTTATTTTTATTTTCTAGTATTTCTTTTCTGAAGCCAACAGCCAAAAGGCTCCCCTGTGCTTTTGTATTTCCATTATAAGGTCAACATACAAGTGAAATTATTAATTTTTGTCACACACCTCTACGGAGGGACTTCCTCTTCCATTCTTCTGTTATCCCGGGCACCTTCCAGGAGCAAGGAGCTCAAGCTTGGAAATCCCTGGACAAATAGTCACCATAAACATCCCCTCCATGTCATTTGTTCATGGTCAATTTCTCGCAGTGTCTTCTGTGGCATTTACTTCTCAATATCTTTCTCTGATCTTGATCATTGGGCTCCCACTTGATAAATTCAAACTTTCCTCTTTGAAATCCTCCCAGTCTCCCTCATCCTGAGCTTTACACCTTCCAGCAATGATGGTTCCCAGATCGTTTACATCTCAACAGGGAAGTGATGCAACATGGTCCCTTCCTACTCTGGTTTTTTGCATCTCAATCCTACCCCTACCCCTCCAAGTCTAGACAGCACCACCTTGCGCCATTCATGGGCATTTTCTCAGAGATCTGTTTCCAGAGCAGCATTTTGCATGTTCTAAAAGGAGAAGACGTGTGAAGGATATCTTTTGGGGACCAAGCTTGAATTCCACTGATACTGTGACTATTAAAGAAATAGTCTAATTCAGAAAGATTGGAAGTTTCTACCTAAATCCAGGTCCACCTACTTCATCACTGTAATTTGCTATTGGAAGAAGGATGTGAAGTGAGTGAAAGTCTCTCAGTCCTGTCTGACTCTTTGGGATCCCATGGACTGTCCATGGAATTCTCTAGGCCAGAACACTGGAGTGGGTAGCCTTTCTCTTCTCCAGGGGATCTTCCCAACCCAGGGATAGAACCCAGGTCTCCCGCATTGCAAGTGGATTCTTTACCAGCTGAGCCACAAGGGAAGCCCAAGGAAAGCCCAAGGAAGCCAAACAGGGAGCACGAGGGAAGAAGGATGGGCTCTACACATATCAATGTTTTAAAGTTGCAGTGCTGAATCTTAAATTCTACCTGAGGTTTGGGTTACGAAGCTCCAGGACGAAGGTTGGGACACACCAGTTCTGTGGACTATGATGGGAGCTGTCCAGATTATACACCTTCAATGGAAGAAAGAAAGAAGGGTTGTCACCTTCGAAACTCCAACGCTCTGGTCTACTTGTGTTCTCTGATACCACACCTCACTCTACCATGCATTTATGGCAGATCTGGTTTACACAAAAATAACCTGGACCAAGTCAGCACAGTCTTTGTTAGTCTTCAGACTCAAAGTGAAAGAAGTGAAACTGACTCCAGAGTAAAATCTTCCCATCTCTTCAGTACAGACTCCAAGGGCTACATATAAAGCAAGTCTCTAACCACCTTGTTTTTACATTTGGATATATTTCTCCCACTTCCTGTACATAGTTTCTGCATAAACTATGATGCAGAATTCTATGATGAAAATTGAGACTCCATCCAACATATGCTAATTAACTCAACTATCAATGCAGATTGAGTGCATGGAGGGAGGATAATTTTGCACCAAGATTTACTAATCTCTAGTTTCAGGAGAAAATTCTCTCTAACAGAAGTTTTGCCACAAGGGATTAGGATGTTTCTGCCATTTCCTTTTGGCTTCCACACCCCAAGCCATCTGGTCTCCACCACATCTGAAGGAGGATCTCCTTATTCAGCATAGTTGATGCCATCACACTGATCCCAGAAGTCACACCTGACTACACAGATTGTCCAATAAACCAGGGAAAGCCTATGTTCTAAGAGAGAGGTGGAAAGTGGTGGGATGGATGGGCACTGGGTGTTGGGAAACTGCTCAAGTCCACTGCTGACTCAGGCTTCTCACCACCTGCTTATTACAACAGATGTGACTTCCTTATGAGGTACCAGAGACCCAGAATATCCACATCCTGTGGTTCTTGCACCCCTTGACACCCCACATTTGAGTTATTTTCCTATTCAGAAAACAAAAGCTGCTGGCTTTCAGCCAGTTTATAACAGATGTGAGGCACAACCACCAACTACCCAGGAAGCATCCCCCAGGGCAGGGCATGAGAATCTGCTTCTCAGAAATTCCCATACTTCTGATCCCATCTGACACCTGCCCAAAGAGAGCACCTGGGAGACTCACTCCTTTGCATCTTCAAGGATTTAATGCTTCCTGTTGGGAATTGAGAAACCTGAGTGACGGCTAAGTTTAAGAGGCTGGGCGTTCAGGGAATTATTGGAAAACAGGTATCACAAGTATCACAACTTTACATGTACTTTAGGCATGCCTGCCAATCTATACAAGACTTGGACAGAATGCCTTCTTAAATCACTGACCTTGTCCAGCTCACTCTCTGAATCCACGTGGTGATCACACGCAGGACAGACTTTCAGAGCTGTGAGCAGCAGGACCTTCCTTTTCTCCACATGTAGGACAATGGGGCTGGGAGGTCTGCTCATGAGAAAGTTATTGTTATTTGTGCCAGGCTTTGCAAGGATGTCCTTGTACTTCAACTATCTGTAAGAGATTGTATCTTGACTTTTCTTAAGTCTGTATATTTCTTTTGCTACCTTTGTGACCCAAGAAAATGGTCCCTTCTGTCCACTGCCTACTTGGTAAAACAAAGGAAAATAGGAAGCATGGGTACAAAGTACAAGGAAAGAAACAAAGACATTAGTTCCAGGGAAAACACTGAGTAGACGCAGAGTGTTTATCACTAGAATTGATTGTGACCCAATACTTCCTAGAAAATAAAAACATCAGTATTAGGATGTTTTAGGATGTATTTCTAGAAAATAAAAACATCAGTATTAGGATGTATTTTCTTAACATCTCTGAGAGATAATATGTGCTTTCAAGGAGTACACAATCCTTGAACCTTGCAGACTTCACCAAAAGAAGTGCTTAGCTGTAGCTGGAATGATCCAAAGTCTCGGCAGTAGCTAAGGGAGGCTGCCAGCCCTTTGCAAACTGTAAAGTAGGTCATCTATGGCTCCTCGTCCACGTCTTGCTGGGCCCTTTCCTTGGATCCTCCTCACCATCGCATCCCTCATATGCTTTTATTCTGTTTCCATCAAAACCTGGTATCAAAAAATGACCGGAAATCAGGTCATAGTAATTTAGTGGACAGTGGAAACTGATGGAGGCTTTAGGTTTTCTAAGGCTGGGGTGAGAGGGAGGGAATGTTATATTTAATAGAGACAATAGTGAAGTCGTTCAGTAGTGCCCGACTCTTTGCGACCCCATGGACAGTAGACTGCACCAAGCTCCTCCGTCCATGGAATTTTCAAGGCAAGAGTACTGGAGTGGGTTGCCATTTCCTTCTCCAGGGAATCTTCCCAACCCAGGGATCAAACCCAGGTCTCTCGCATTGTAGACAGACACTTTACCATCTGAGCCACCAAGGAAGTCGCCATGAGCTAAGACTAAAGCAACCATGGCAGAATTTTCAAAGCTTTAGGACCCTGCCTCGAATGAAAGATAGAAGTACATTCTCCCTTTGTTTGGAGGCTCAGTGTGGATCAGACAAGAAGGAGAGTCTGGAGTCTCCCAGCATGGGTAATTCTTTCCCTGTGTCTAGTAAGATAGAAAACATTAACCTGTCTGCAGCAGAGGGAGGAAATGGGACCGAAAAGGGAAAAATGAAGATGATAGATAGATGGAGACAGAGATTTCTAGATATAGATCTAGATGTAGATATAGCTATGAAAAAAAAATTCCAATTCAATACCAGGAATTTCTTTTTACAGTTGACAGGCATTTGACAGTGAAGCAAATATACTTGTGAGAGAGTAAGTTCAGGGGGATGAATACACTAGAAAGTTTGTCCTCATCGTTGAGTGCTAGAAGTCAATGACTTGAGTTCTTTCCCTCCGGAGAATTCATTGTAGCATCTATATTGAAAGACAATCAGGACTGTCACCAAAAAGGAAAGACAGTTGCTATTTTGGTATATCCTTTCCCACTTTCTTTCTCAATGTATAATTTATTACACACTATGTATATTTAATTATATCCCATATACATATTTGTATCTATTTCAACATTATGAAGGCTTCCTGATAGCTCAGTTGGTAAAGAATCCGCCTGCAATTCAGGAGAGCCCAGTTCAATTCCTGGTTCGGTAGATCCTCCGGAGAAGGGATAGGCTACACACTCCAGTATTCTTGGGCTTCCCTTGTGGCTCAGCTGGTAAAGAATTTGCCCACAATGCAGGAAACCTGGGTTCAATCCCTGGGTTGGGAAGATCCCCTGGAGAAGGGAAAGGCTACCCACTCCAGTATTCTGGCCTGGAAAAGTCCAGGGACTGTATAGTCCATGGGGTCACAAAGAGTCAGACATGACTGAGCAACTTTCACAACATTATGAAATCAATTCTCTACTTTATTAGGTACTTTTTATTAACAGTATTTTTAATAAGCTACATTAATATTTTATCCAAGAATAAGGTATGGTATAATCAGTCCTGTTACAATGGAGAATTTAGGCAGCTTCTACATTTCTATTATAAAAATTGCTGTGATGAGCATATCTGTATATAACTTTTCATTATTTAAAATTATCCTATTGTATGTAAGCAAAATTTCATATATATATATGAAGTTTGTATATATGTAAGTCACACTTTCTCTCAAATAAAGGATTCAAAATAAAGGTTCTTAGACAACTTGATTATATAAACCCTAAGAAGGATAGATAAATTGTCAAATGTTTCTTTAAATCTTTAATGTATTATTTTGTTACACATGCATATTTAAAATCACATTTCATATAAAATAGCATCAATATATTAATTTTGATATACTTGTTTTTGTTTGTTCTCATAGTTCACAGAATTTTTTTCAATTCCTCTCAATCATCTCAAAGCAAAGTATTTATCACTAGTAGAGTTGTGTTTTTAAATATTCAAACATTTTTTGAGAGCATACCAAACTCACTTGATTGAATTATAGCACATTAGGAATCCATATATGAAGCTAAAATATTTTGAACCACAATGTCTATTCATAAAACGTTCATTGTCATGTCTCCTTTAAGTGAATATTCATAATTTCCACAAAAATTACTTGCTACAATTTGTTTAAGCAATTTGAATACTTGTAATTTCAAAGCCTTACTCCCAAGAATAGTTACTAAGAATAGTGACTAAGTGGTTGTTAAACTTAGTAGTCATCTTTTTCACTAAGCTCATCAGCTGACTTCCAGAGGTATCTATGAACTAGCATTCATTAACATCATTAGAGGTGGATGTGCCTTCACTCAGCTAGACTTAACTGTGCAAAATCAAAGAATTACATAAAAGTATTGTAATGTTGTTTTCTGTACTTTTGTAAGGAATCAAATATAAGGGGACCGTCTCTTCTCTGAGGATTATAAGCTTCACTCCATATTCAAACACATATAGTGTTTTCTCACTGTTAATTCCCACAAATGGAAATATTTGCTCAAGCAAGTATGAATATTTCACCCACTTGATATTGCCTAATTGGCTTGCAATAAAAATAAAGCAATATAAACTGCTACCAATATCTTGCCAGTATAGGAAACATCACATTTTCTAACAAAAGTATTACTTAAACATCTGCCCCAAAACTAGTTTATTATTTCTTTATTTACATTTTTTATTGCTAGAGGATTAAAACACTTTTCTAAGTGACTGATTTAACCAATGAGTAAGTTTTATCATTTCTCCTTTGCCCATTTATCTTTTAAGATCTTATTGACTTGTGTAATGGTAGTAATGTTGTGCCTCTGAGTTCCACTGCCTTTAACCACAATAACAGCACTGGCAAGACGAGATAGCTGAGACACTCTAGATGGCAGAGGGCGGTGATGGCCAAGTGCCAAGGAAGAAAAAAAGCAGAAGAGGAAGGTTATTGTACTACTGTGTTTCACTGTGACAGCGTACCACAGAGGTTTAAGTGTATTAAGCCTTTGTTCAAAATCCATGCTGTGATCTACTGTGTATGTCTCAGAATTGGGAGGAGTCCTCTGAATCTCATGGGGAAATAATGTATGAGTTTGCTGCCCACTTGCCCCTTGATTCCTTTCTTTAGGGATTTATTCCATATTATCTTTCTCTACAGGGCTTCCCAGATGGGTCAGTGGTAAAGAATCTGCCTGCCCATGCAGAAGATGCAGGTTCAATCCCTGGGTAGGGAAGATCCCTGGAGTAGGAATGGGCAACCTGCTCCAGTATTCTTGCCTGGAAAATTCCACAGACAGAGGAGTCTGGTGGGCTACAGTCCATAGGGTCACAAAGAGTCAGACACAACTGAGTACATACATACACACGCATCTACTTAAATAGTTTCAAATATGAATGACTACCACAAAGTAATCCCACCACATTTTAACAACATTTATTAAATACACTAACAACTTATTTAACTTCTATGCAGAGTACATCATGAGAAACGCTGGGCTGGAAGAAGCACAAGATGGAATCAAGATTGCCGGGAGAAATATCAATAACCTCAGATATGCAGATGACACCATCCTTATGGCAGAAAGTGAAGAAGAGCTAAAAAGCCTCTTGATGAAAGTGAAAGTGGAGAGTGAAAAAGTTGGCTTAAAGCTCAACATTCAGAAAACGAAGATCATGGCATCTGGTCCCATCATTTCATTGGAAATAGATGGAGAAACAGTGGAAACAGTGTCAGACTTTATTTTTGGAGGCTCCAAAATCACTGCAGATGGTGACTGCAGCCATGAAATTAAAAGACGTTTACTCCTTGGAAGGAAAGTTATGACCAACCTAGATAGCATATTCAAAAGCAGAGACATTACTTTGCCAACAAAGATCCATCTAGTCAAGGCTATGGTTTTTCCGGTGGTCATGTATGGATGTGAGAGTTGGACTGTGAAGAAAGCTGAGCGCCAAAGAATTGATGCTTTTGAACTGTGGTGTTGGAGAAGACTCTTGAGAGTCCCTTGAACTGCAAGGAGATCCAACCAGTCCACTCTGAAGGAGATCAGCCTTGGGATTTCTTTGGAAGGAATGATGCTAAGGCTGAAACTCCAATACTTTGGCCACCTCACTCGAAGAATCGACTCATTGGAAAACACTCTGATGCTGGGAGGGATTGGGGGCAAGAGGAGAAGGGGACGACAGAGGATGAGATGGTTGGATGGCATCACTGACTCGATGGACGTGAGTCTGAATGAACTCTGGGAGTTGGTGATGGACAGGGAAGCCTGGTGTGCTGCAATTCATGGGGTCGCAAAGAGTCAGACACGACTGAGCAACTGAACTCAACTGAACTGAACTGAACAACATTCATTAAATACAAATTAAAAGAAATTGGCAAATTAAAAGAAAATATCATAGAAGAACTAGATGGAACTAACAATGGGAAGACCAGGTACTGGGTCACATATTCATATATGATAAGGTAAGAAGTTGAACTCACTTCTGTCTAATTTAAATAATTACTCCTATGTGGCAGCCTGGATGGAAGAGTGGCTTGGGAGAGAATGGATACATATATACATACGGTTGAGTCTCTTTGCTGTTCACCTGAAACTATCACAATATTGTTAATCGGCTACGTGCCGTGCTCTGCTGTGCTTAGTCACTCAGTCGTATTCAACTCTTTTCAACCCCAAGGACTATAGCCAGCCAGGCTCCTCTGTCCATGGGGATTCTCCAGGCAAGAATACTTGAGTGGGTTGCCATTGCTTCCTCCAGGGGATCTTCCCAACCCAGGGATCGGATCAAACCCAGGTCTTCTGCATTGCAGGCAGGTTCTTTACTGTCTGAGTCACCAAGAAAGCCCAAGGATACTGGAGTAGGTAGCCTATCCCTTCTCCAGGGGAACTTCCCAACCCAGGAATCGAACCAGAGTCTCCTGCATTGCAGGTGAATTCTTTACCAGCTGACCTATGCAGGAAGTCCCTAATCAGCTATACCCCAATACAAAATGAAAAGTTTTGAAAAATAAATAATTACTCCTTTAAACAACTCAATGCCTGATATAAAACAAGTGCTTAGTTATCAACTGAATCCCATCATACCCCCAGAGGGATGGAATGGGGAGGGAGGAGGGAGGAGGGTTCAGGATGGGGAACACATGTATACCTGTGGTGGATTCATTTTGATATTTGGCAAATCTAATACAGTTATGTAAAGTTTAAAAATAAAATAAAATTAAAAAAAAAATAAAAATAAATAAAATAAAATAAAATACTGTATTTATAAATTCCATACCTACAAGCATATCCATAAGGTGAAATTCTGACACTGAATCCCCAAATACTAACAGTTCATATCTTGTTCTGATTAAAAAGAAAAGAAAAGAAAATGTCAAATGAGAGAGTAGAAATGGCAAGAGGGCCATTACTAGGTACCACTGGACAAATGACCCAGTGATGTCACGAAAAGAACAGATCCTTTACCAGTAAAACCGGAGTTATCACAAAGTAAGTAAACAGGTGGTGGCAAGGAAATATTTGTTGGGTAGAGTTAGCTGGGAAGAGCTCCTGGAGAGACATTGAGAAGGTCCTTGAAGATTCACAAGACCTACCCTGACTGGGAATGTTATTTCAGAGTCAGAAGTCTTCTCTCCGACCTAATGCCACTAAAGCTCTCTCCTCATCCCAGAGCAAAGGCACCAACAGTCCCCACTCACTTACACTACATGTTTTTGAAAGATATTTCCTAGGAACTCAGAAAAATATCTGTTCAATCAGAGGCTCAAACAGTGTGAATCCCACAGGCCTGAGAGCTGACCAGTCCTGGACTCCCCCTTCACTCTTCTCCTGATCTTGCGTGTGTTTGATCCTAGAGCACAAGGATCATCCTTTCATCTTGGGGTTACAATCACCAGTTAGCACATCAGTTACAATAGCTCTTTTCAAGTCCACAGGAGAAAAAGCAACCCACACAGGATGAAAACTGTACCTAGGCTTCTACCCAAATTGTCCAAAATAGCTGGACATATGGCTTAAAGCAAGGGTTCCCAACCTTCAGGCTACAGAGCAGTACCAGTCCGAGGCCTGTTAGACACTGGGCCACACAGCAGAAGGTGAGAAGCAGGTGAGTGAGGGAAGCTTCATCTGTATTTACAGCTGCTCCCCAGCACTTGCATTACTGACTGAGCTTTATCTCCTGTCAGCTCATCCATGGCATAATAAACGTACTGCATTTGAATCATCCTGAAACCATCCTCCAACCCACCCCTGGTCTGCGGAAAGACTGTCTTCCATGAAACTGGTCCCTGGTACCAAAAATGTTGGGGACCACCAGCTTAAAAGGATAGAAGACATCAGCTCAATAAAATAATATCAGAAGAGCCCACTTCAAGGAATATAAACAATTCACAAATACAACACTTTTGATGAAATTCTCATTTTTAGAGCAGAAACAGAGCATGTCTTCCCTGGGTTATATATTTTTTAAAAAGCAGATTCTTTTAGCAGTTAATTTTCCATCACCTAGTGATGAGCTTATAGCATTCATTTCTGGTATAGCGGACTGAGGGCTTCCCATGTGGCCCTAGTGGTAAAGAACTCATCTGCCAATGCAGGTAGACATAAGAGACTTGGGTTCAATCTCTGGGTCAGGAAGATCCCCTGGAGGAGGAAACGGCAACCCACTCCAGTATTTTTGCCTGGAAAATCCCATGGACAGAGGAGCTTGGCGGGCTACAGTCCACAGGGTCACACAGAGTTGGACACGACTTAGCTCGCAAGCATGCAATAGCAGACTGGAGGTATTTACATTTACAGGAAGAAGAAATGTGACTATTTGGGTTTCACATAAGAAAAATCATACAGAAAAAAATGCTCTAAGTCAAAATAAAGTTTTAAAACATTGCAAAAATATAGATACCTCGCTGATTGCAATAGGAATACAAATCTTTACAAAAGATAGGTTTTTCTCACCTAACTTTATTCTAGTCATTATGTCTATCCTGACATGATTGATGTTATACACAGGATACAACCTCTCATACACAGTATTCCCAAGAAAAATAAACAAATAAATGAAGCCTAATGCAACCTTTGGCTTCCCAGGTGGCCCACTGGTAAAAAATCTATCTGCCAATGCAGAAGATGCAGGTTTAATCCCTGAGTCAGGAAGATCCCCTGGAGAAGGAATTGGCAACCCACTCCAGTATTCTTGCCTGGGAAATCCCATGGACAGAGGTGCCTGGTGGGCTACAGTCCATGGAGTCACAAAGAGTTGGACACAGCTTAGCAACTAAACAACAACAATCCAAGCTTTAGTTCTAGCAGGAGACAAAGGAGCTAGAAGAACAAGTAAAAGGATTACTCAAAGAAACAACTAGACAAATCCAGAAGGTGAGACATTCTACAGGACGACAGGTCCAGCCCTTTCAATAATCAATGTAATGAAAGAAAACACAAGTACAATGGAGGGAAAGCAGTAGAAGAACTATTACAGATTAAAGAAACTTCTAGGATTTAGCAATGTCGTTGAGTGCATAGTATTTGATTGTATTCTTGTTTTTAAAAACCTCTGTAAAAGGTATTTGGAAAGAAGTAGAGAAATTTTAAAAACACTGGTTATTCAGAAGAGACACAGATGTATAGAACAGTCTTTTGGACTCTATGGGAGAAGGTGAGGGTGGGATGATTTGAGAGAATAGCATTGAAACATGTATATTATGTGAAACAGATCACCAGTCCAGGTTCGATGCCTGAGACAGGGTGCTCAGGCCTGGTGCACTGGGATGACCCAGATGGATGGGATGGGCTGGGGAGTGAGGTGGGAGGGGGGTTCAGGATGGGGAACACATGTACACCCATGGCTGATTCATGTCAATGTATGGCAAAAACCACTACAATATTGTAAAGTAATTAGCATCAAATTAAAATAAATTAATTAATTTTAAAAAAAGACTGGCTGTTATCAACAAATGGTTTTAAGGAATTGTTGACTTTAAGTGGAATTATAGATACATAGAATAATATTCTTCTATTTAAACACTACATGCTAAAATGTTTAGAAGTAAATTGTCATGCTACTTGTAATTTATTTTTAAATATTTAACCAAAAGAAACAGCAAAAATGATGAAAATTTGTTGTCGTTCAGTCGCTAAGTTGTGTCCAACTCTTTGCAACCCCATGGACTGTAGCACTCTGGGCTTCCCTGTCCTTCACTATCTCCCAGAGTTTGCTCAAACTCAGGTTTATTGAGTCAATGATGCCATCCAGCTACCTCATCCTCTATTACCCTCTTCTCCCACTCTCAGTCTTTCCCAACATCAGGGTTTTTTTCCAGTGAGTCGGCTCTTTGCATCAGGTGGCCAAAGTATTGAAGCTTCAGCTTCAGTCCTTCCAATGAATATTCAGGGTTGATTTTCTTGAGGATTGACTTGTTTGATCTCCTTGCTGACCAAGGGACTCTCAATAGTTTTCTCTAGCACCACAATTTGAAAGCATCAATTCTTCGGTGCTTAACCTTTTTTATGGTCATTAATGATTGTTAAATCTAGGTGGAGACTATAAAGATACTGATTCTTTATGTTCACTTCTCTTTCTTTATGTTCACATTCTTTGGCCTTTATTTTTTTTTTATTTTTTAATTAAATAGTTGCTTTACCATACAGTGTTGGTTTCTGTCATACAAGTCAAATCAGCCATAATTGTGTGCGTGTATATATATATATATATATATATATATATATATATATATCCCCTCCCTCTTGAGCCTCCATCCCCCTCCATCAAATTTTTGTAAAAAATGTTTTTAAAGTTTTCATTCTAAGTGATCAAGAAGTCTGCCTCATCTTCAAGCAGTGAAAAAGTGGAGTACGATGTGTTTCTTGAAAATTAGCATACTTTTTAAAGAATATTGCTCTGCTCAAAGAAACCCTGAATCTGTAGGTGTTTAAACACATTAAAACTGTATGTTCCTATGACATATTTTTACAACAAAATGAATCTGTTGCAGAATGTTTAGGTAATATAAATAACAAAATCCTAGTGACGATGTGGCACATTTTGGATTATTCTTATTCAAGAAATAGGCATAAATACTGTATCTTAAAATCACTGCCTTTCAAGATATGAGATAATGGTAATAGCTTAGAATCCAGTCATCCACTTGTGTGGGATTGGGGCAGTGCCAGATTTCTACAGATGTACCAAGGGCTCCAGTCAGTGGATTGTCAACCTCACTACTTCTTCAGCAAAATGGGCATCACAGAGAAGGTAGGAGAAGGTTTGACAAAAGCCAAAGTGTGTTGGGAGCCCCTTAACTGAGAGGAACTTGACCAGGTTTATCTAATCTTGGGGCTTCATATGAATGTCACTTTAAAACCTTGGCCCCTTGTATTTCCTGTCCAGTTACTAAGTGCATTGCTTGATCCCTTAACCATGAAAGCCAAGTCAGTCTATTACTAATATTTATGGTTTTGTCAAAAATTCAAGTCACAATCCTAACTACTTGATGCTTAAGCAAGTAAACATTATTTTTAAATAATGTTTTTAAATAATGAAAAGTTTAAAGTTTTGCTGCAGAAATATGGTGTGGGTACTGAACATAAAGTAATCAGACTCTGGACCTTCCCTGAGCCCTCCCACTGTCCCCAAAGCACCATCACCATGGATCCAGCACCTGAGACACGGGGTGCCACCAAGGAGAACAAACCACAGGCAGGTGACATGCAGATCCGTGGTCCTTGACTTTAGAGAGTCCACCAAAGTATTCAAGGCAATTTCATCTTTTTTAAGGAATTGGAAAATCACTGCACACAATGGCTTCTGACCACTTATTCTTCCATCAGCCAAAGCATATGATACAATTGTCCTGCTGCTGCTGCTGCTGCAGCTGCTGCTAAGTCGCTTCAGTCGTGTCCGACTCTGTGCGACCCCATAAACGGCAAGCAAAGAAGTAAAGAGTGGTGAAACAGCAGAGAAAACTTGGATTGACTGCTGCCATTTCAGCTTTGGCAACACAAAACTACATAAATTACGACAAAAGTTCTCAAAGTAGAGCTCCATGGACATCTAGGGGCCCAAAGATATTTTCAGGGAGTCCATGAGGTCAGAATTATTTTCATAATAATATCAAAGCAATATTTGCCTTCATCCTAGTGTTGACATTTGCCTTAATATTGCAAAAGCATTGGTGAGTAAAACTGATGGTTCCTTAGCGTGAGGGAAGTCAGTAGCCTCAATTCTGTGTTAGTGGTCATTGTATTCTTCATTGCTATATATGTGCAGGGCAAACAAAGCCAGTTTCACATAAAAAATATGAGACTAGCTGGCTAGGGCTGCCAATAAGAAAATACTACACATTAGGAGACTTAACAGAAATTTATTTTCTCACAGTTCTGAGGCTAGAAATTCAAGATCAAGTTTCCCACAGAGCTGGTATGTCTTTGAGCCCTCCCTCCTTGGCTTGGATTTGGTCATCGACTCACTGTGCCCTTATATGGACTTTCCTCCATACATGCCTATCCCTATATCTCTTCTCTTTGTGTATACAAATTTCCTCTTCTTTTAAGACATTAGTCAGACTGGCATAGAGTTCATTTTAATGCAAATCAAATGGCCTCTTTTAACTAAATTATCTATTTAACAGTCATATCTCCAAATGCAATTACATCCTGAGATATGAGGCCTAAGGATAAGTAACATATTAATTTGGAGAGGACACAGTTCAATTCGTAGCCTTGAAAAACAAATGAAACTATTAATTTTATGAAATCTCTAACCTTGAGTGTATGTCTTTTTAGCATTCTGTGAGACAAAAGTGGAAGTGTACATACAGCACTTCTGCTGCATTTCAAATTATTATATTATCTCAAGGGAAAATCTTTGTGCGATTGTTTGAGTTGTGAACTGAACTAGCCATTTTGTTCATACTTTTTGTTTGAAAGAATCTCTGACAACCTATGGGTATTCAGACTTGGGTAGCTGTCAGGCATTTTCTTGAAAATGAGTGAACTGGGCCTGTCACATCAAGAAAAGCAATGGATCATTTCTGCTGATGATAAAAATCTAAGCTTTTAGGCAAAAAATAGGTTTTAGGGAAACTTGTCGGAGAAGGCAATGGCACCCCACTCCAGTACTCTTGCCTGGAAAATCCCATGCAAGGGAGGAGGAGCCTGGTAGGCTGCAGTCCATGGGGTCACTAGGAGTCGGACACAACTGAGCGACTTCACTTTCACGCATTGGAGAAAGAAATGGCAACCCACTCCAGTGTTCTTGCCTGGAGAATCCCAGGGACGGGGGAGCCTGGTGGGCTGCCGTATATGGGGTCACACAGAGTTGGACATGACTGAAGCGACTTAGCAGCAGCAGGGAAACTTGTATCTGCCACCATGAGCTGTATGGTTCCCCAATTTTAAATAATATTCTGATTTTTAAATATTGGTGGTCACATTAACTACTGTGATATTTCTGATATCATATAAAGTTTGTTAGGACTTCCCTGGTAGCTCAGCTAGTAAAGAACCCATCTGCAATGCAGGAGACCCTGTTTAGATTCCTGGCTTGGTATAGGCTACCCACTCCAGCATTCTTGGATTTCCCTGGTGCTCAGATAAAGAATCCACCTGAAATGCAGGTGACCTGAGTTCGATCCCTGGGTTGGGAAGATCCCCTGAAGAAGAGAATAGCTGCCCACTCCAGTATTCTGGCCTGGAGAATTCCATGGACGGAAGAGTCTGGCAGGCCCCCCATCCATGGGATTGCAAAGAGCTGGACACAACTGAGCGACTTTCACTTTCACTTTTCTTTCAAAGTTTGTTGATATATGGAAGTTGCCTGGCTCAGATTAAACAATTATTTCCCAGAAGACCAATGGATAATCATATAAAACCCTGCTTGGATGAAAATTTCCTCCAAAATGCAAGCTAGAGCAATGGACTTTAATGGGAAAGAACAGGAAAGTTCATTAACATGATTTCTGATTTCACATGGTAACTAACCTAACTTTTTGTACTACATATATATGTAAGTCCAGATTTTGCTCATATATTTCATCAAACCAATGTATTTCAATAATAGAATACATAAAAATGGACATGTAAATCCAACTATCTTTGAATAAGCCCGCTGTACCCTGATGGCTATCCACAGACTACAAACACCTATAGGATCTTACTTTCTCAGTCTATAGTCTCTAAATTTTTCCAGCTGTTTGTCCATGTATGTGGCTTGAGGTCTTTTCAACAACCTTTGAATATACTACAGTTGATTTAGTATTCTCCTTTGAATATACTACAGTTTGTCTATAACCTTCAAAGATTACGTCAATATTGGAGTGGGGAGTGGAGACAAATAAAGCAAGTTCAAAGTCCTCAGTCGTCAGATTAAGAGCTCTAAGATGCCCTTGACCAATCCTCATTTTTCTAGGCCTGGCATCCCATAAATTTTCTCCAAGTGTTCTGAATCTCCAAGCAGGAAGCCTGATCTCACCCAGGACTGGACAATGCCATGGTAAACTCAATCCCCTCACCCCATCCCTGTCCCCTGAACCCTTCTGAGAATCCCTTCTGAGAATAGGACCCAGCCTCTTGCTAGGAAGAGGTGAATTTCAGAATACAACAATCCTGTACCTGATCCTCACTTTTCCTATGGAAGAGTGTTTCCTATAACAATGCAAAGAAAAAGAAAATGCCAGGCTGCCCAAGTTATTCTAAGGTCATTCCAGGGAAGGAGATCAGCTGGAGAAGTGAGAAGATAGCCAAACACTTTCAAATTACATGGTCAAAATTAAAGACCAAAAACTGGGTACTTGTTTAGTGTATCAAAAATATCACTGGATGAGGAATTGGAATACTTGATTTCTTGTATGTTTTTTTGAAGCTAAGTGCCTGGGCCAGGTGTGAAATCACTCTGGATCTTTCTAGACTCTTTCATCTGAACACATAGAGGAGTAAATAAATGATCCTTGAAAGCTCTCCCAGCTGTGACATCCTAGGATGCTTCTTTAGAGGCCCAGTTCATCCTTGATTACTCATGTTAGTGGAAAGACAGTGATTTTTTTTTTTGCCTTTATTTGTTTATACATTCATTCATTTATTTATATTTTGGCTGCTCTGGGTTTTCACTGTTGCACACAGGTTTTCTCTAGTTGCAGAGAGTAAGGCTTTCTCTAGTTGCTGTGCAAGGGCTTCTCATTGCAGTGCTTGTCTTGTTACAGAACACGAGCTTGAGAGCGTGCGGGCTCAGTAGTTGCTGTTCATGGGCTCTAGAATGAGGGCTCAGTAGTTGTGGCACATGGGCTTAGTTGATCTGAGGCATGTGGAATTTTCCTGGATCAGGGATCAAACCTGTAATCCCTGCATTGGTAGGTCCTTAAACTGGACCACCAGGGAAGTCCAAGACTGTGATTTGAATATTTCAAACATGTAGACAACATAGAATTCATTCATCTTTGGCTTTGGAATATATTTCATGGTATGGCTGCTGCTGCTGCTAAGTCACTTCAGTCATGTCCGACTCTGTGCAACCCCATGGACAGCAGCCCACCAAGCTCCCTTGTCCATAGTATGGAGCAAACCACAAAATAAAAAAAAAATGTCCTTAATCCAATTATGCTTAACTCAGGTTGATGCAATTAACTGGCACAAGAACCCTTGACCAAGGGGACAGGTAGAGCTAAAACGCACTCTAAGCTCTGCTGCCTGAGCCAAGTTCCTGGTGTGGAGTTGCATCAATTGGAGAAAGAGAAGCCTTTATGAATAAAACTCACAAATGTGCCCTCTGTTTGCCAACTTGAACTCTAGAAGCTGCCTCTGCCTTTGCCCAGCAAGTTGTCTTTTCCAAGTCACACAAAGCAGCATATGAGCTCCTGGCCCTGAATTCAGTCTCAAGCTAGTCAATGGAGAGGATGAAACTCTGAAGGTGAAAGCCCTTTCAACTACATAATACCTTCCATGTGCAAACTGTGGCCAGCAGAGGTGATTTGGGAGCTTAGCAGGTGAAAGCAGAAATTACATTGAGCACAAGCATCTTCTGCCTACCTACACCTTGTAGGACCCAGTTGAGATATTCAGGTCTGACAGACTCCTCTGTGGGAAACGATCTGAGAGCAGACTGGCCAGAAAGCACAGATGGGAGAAGACGTGATGATTTCTGAAAGTCCATTCTAGTCGCAAACTCCAGGGAAGATCCCGGCAACAGGTTAGAAGGGCCTCATACAGAAGCATCCAGGTTAGCCTGCCGTGACCTACAGCCAAGAGTCTGATCTTGTTATATCTTGAATTAGAGAAATCTCTGGCAGAGGGCCTTCTCAGAGGCCAGATAGGATAAAACCAAGGGGAGGTTTTTGTAAAGCTCTGTAGCACTGTGGTTGGACTGGAGCCACAGTATTACAAACTTCAAAGAGACCTCTACAGAAACTGTAAGAGTAAAAGTGAAATTGCCCTGGGAAATTCTCAGCATGGCTACCATGACTTCAGACTTCTTGTCCCCTGTATCTCCCTACTGAACCCTCACCAAAAAGGCAGCTGCCATTTTTACTCCACTCAAGGCAGCCAGACCCAAGTTCACTGAAATTTTGTTACCAATGTTGAGGTTCAGTCACTCAGTCATGTCCAGCTCTGTGTAACCCCATGGACTGCAGCTGGCCAGGATTCCTTGTTCTTCAACTATCTCCCAGAGTCTGCTCAAACTCATGTTCAATAGTCTGATGGAAAATTATATATTCCAAGCTGTTTAAATCTGACCATTCACCAGGCATGGCATTTCATCTTTTTCTGTAAATGTTCTAGATTATTTTCCAGTGTTTCCTTCTGAAACTAACTCACAAAGGGCTCTCTCATTTCCATTACAAAGTCAACATACAAATTAAAATTTTTCATTTCTTTAGACAACTCTATGGAGAGATTCCTCTTCCATTTCTCTGTTATCCCAGGCATCAAATGAGAGCAAAGAGCTCAAGCTTGGAAACCTTGGAACAAACAGCAACCATAAAACATGCTCTTCATGTCATTGTTCCACAACAAACTATTGACTCGGTGTCCATTGCTGCATTTATTTCTCAATATATTTCTCTAATCTTGATCCTGAGCCTCCATTTTATACTCTTATAATCTATATTTTACTCACAAAGAGTTATCATCTACTCACAGTACTGAGACTCTGCAAACTTCCACCACTCAGTTCTTTCTCCCAGGATTCCTCACCCTGAGTTTTACAACTTGCAACAGTGACATTTCCCAGACCATTTGCATCTCAACCAGGAAATGATACAGAACAGAGGCCTTCCTATTCCTACTTTTTGCTTCTCAGTCCTACCCCTACCTGTGCAGGTCTGGAAGGTTAGGAATACCTTGCACCGTTAGTTGGCATTTTCTCAGAGATCTGTTTCCAGAGAATCAGTTTGCACATTCTGATGGGATAAGATAGTGAAAGATCTTTTCAGCACTGAGCCTGAACTCCATAAATATTATGATATTTGTTGGCGCCTAACCCAGAAAAACTTGGAAGTTCCTACCTAAATCCAGGTCCAGTTGCTACATCACTGGAATCTGCCATTGAAAAAGAGTGGGTTATCTACATATCATTTTTCTAAAGGCTCAGAACTGAGTCTCAGACTCACACAATTTATAGGTTTATGAAGCTCCAGAGCAAGGCTTGGAAGCAGGAGTTCTGTGGACCATAATGGGAGCTGTTCAGATCATATGCTTTCAATGGAAGAAAGAACCATTGTCACCTTAAAGAACTCCAATGCTCTGGTTTGCTTGTGTTTTCTGATACAACACGTCATTCTATCATGTATGTATATGGCAGATTTGGTCTACTCAAAAATAACCTGGACCAAGTCAACATAGTCTTCGTTAACCTTCAGACTCAAAGTGAAGAAAATGAATCTGACTGCAGAGTAAAATCTCCTCCTCTCTCCAAAGCAAAGGCTCCAAGTCTAGGTATGCAGCAGGTCTCTAAACACTGTATTTTTACATTTGGTTGTATTTCTCCCACCTCTTGTATATTGTTCTGCTTATGGAAAAATCAGTGATGGAAACTGAGATTCCATCTTATCTATTCTAGTTAACTCAACTATCAGTGCAGAATGAGTGTATGGAAGGAAAATAGTTTTGCACCAAAATTTATTAACCTCTATTTTCAGAAGGAAATAATAGAGTAACTTCTTTCCTAAATGGCTTTCTTTCTGATAGAGTGTTTGCTAGGATGGTTCTGCCATTGCTTTTGGCTTCCACCTTCCAAACCATCTTGTCTCCACCACATCTGAAGGAGGATCTCCTTGTTCAACAGTGTTGATGTCATCACACTGATCCATGAAGTCAGATCTGACTATATACATTGGCTAATATCCCTGGAAAAGCCCATGTGCTAAGAAAGTGAAAGTGAAGTCGCTCAGTTGTGTCCGACTCTTTGTGACCCCATGGACTGTAGCCCACCAGGTTCCTCTGTCCATGGGATTTTCCAGGCAAGAGTACTGGAGTGGGTTGCCATTTCCTTCTCCAGAGGATCTTCCCGAACCAGGGATCGAAGCCGGGTCTCCCGCATTGTAGGCAGACGCTTTACCGTCTGAGCCACCAGGGAATCCATGTGCTAAGAGAGAGGTGGGAAATGATGGGATGCATGGGACCTGGGTGCTGGGAAACTTCTTAAGTTCCCTGCTGACTCAGGCTTCTCACCACCCACCTAACCCAGCAGATAGGTTTTCCTAAGGAGGCACCAGAGACCCAGAGTGTCCACATCCTGTGGTTGCTGTACCCCCTGACACCCCACATTTGAGTTCCTTTGTTATTCAGAAAACAAAAGCTTTTGGCTTTGGACCAGTTCCCAACAGATGGGGGACACAACCACCAACTACCCAGGAAACATCCACCAGGGCAAGGGCATGAGAACCTGCTTCTCAAAAATTCCCACACTCTGTTCCCATCCATCATCTGACACCTGACCAAAGACAGCCTAAGAGACTTACTCTTGAGCATCTCCAAGGATTTAATGCTTCCTGTTGGGACTTGAGAAACTTAAGTTACAGTTAAATTTAAGAGGTTGGAAGTTAAGGAAATTATTTGAAAGCAAGTATTACAACTTTACATATACTTCAGGCATACCTATAAATCTCTCCAAAACTTGGACAGAATGCCTTCCTAAATCACTGACCTTGCCCATCTCATTATCTGAATCTACGTGGCGATCACACACAGGATGGGCTTTCAAAGCCGTGAGCAGCAGGACCTTCTTTCTCCATGTGCAAAACAGTGGGGCTGGGGATTCTGCTCATGAGAATGTTATTCCTTCTTTGTACCAGGCTTTGCAAAGTGGTCTTTGTACTGTAACTGTCTGGAAGAGATTGTACTGTCTGGAAAGATTGCTTTCCCTAAGTCTGTAGATTTCTTTCTGTTGTTTTTTTTTTTAATTGAAGTGTAGTTGATTTACAATCTTTGGTGTACAGCAAAATTATTCAGTTATACATACACATATGCAGATTTCTTTCATTACCTTTGTGACCCAAGCAAATGAGTTTTTCCACACACTATCTGTTTAGTAAAGCTGAAAAGAATAGGAAGCACAGGAACAAAGTACAAGGGAAAATACAAAGGTATTAGTACCAGGGAAAATACTGTTGTGAACTCAGACTATTTATCATTTAAATTGATATTAACTTGATATTCCTAGAAAATAAAAAGGTCAATATCAAGATGTGTATTTTCTTAGCATTTCTGAAAGAAAATATGAGCATTCAAGGGTACAAAATTCTTTAACCCTGCAGTTTCCACCCCCCAAATAAGGTGTTTCACTGTGGCTGGAATGATCAAAAATCTGGGCAGTGGTAGCAAAGGGCGGCTGCCAGCTGCCAGCCCTTTGCAAACTGCAAAGTAGGTCATCCATGGTTCCTCCTTCTCATCTTTCTGGGCCCTTTTCTTGGACTGTCCTCCCCAACACATCCCTCATATGCTTTTATTCTATTCTCATCAAAACCTGGTATCAAAAAATGACCTGAAACCAGCTTATTCTGGTTTAAGAAACAATGGAAATCAATGGTAACTTTAGGTTTTCTGAGGTTGGGGTGGGAGGGAGGGAACATCGTATTTAATAGAGATAATAGCCATGAGTTAAAGACTAAACCAACCATGGCAGAATTTTCAAAGCTTGATGACACTGCCTATAATGAAAGATAGAAGTTCATCTTTGTTTGGAGGCTCAGTGTGGATCAGACAAGGAGAGTCTGGAATCGCTCAGAGCAGACAATACACTCCCTGTGTTCTGGAAGACAGAGAACATTAACCTCTCTGCAGCAGATGGCTGAACTGGGACCAAAAAGGAAAAAATGATAGACAGACAGATGACAGGAAGATAGACGATTGATTTTAAATGTTTTCATTTCAATAGCAGGAATTGCTTTGTAACAGTTGATAGCCATTCAGCAGTGAAAGATACATTCTTATCAGGGAATGAGTTCAGGTGGGTGATTACACCATGCAGATTGTCTGCATGGTTGGGAGCTAGAACTCAATGGCCTGAGCATTTTCCTCCCTATAATTTAATACACTATTCTACATCAAGAGAAAATCCGGACTGCCACCAAAAAGCAACCACTATATATCAAAAGTTACTCTTTTGATATGCTTCATTCAAGTTTAATATACAGATTATTTAATAGTCTGTACATGTAATCGTATTCCACATACGCACCTGTATTTTTTAAACATTATACAATCAATTTTCTGTGTTATTAGACACTTTTCATAATCAGTATTTAATGAAGTACATTAACATCATATCTGGAAACACACTGTTTTATCAATTTCCTTATAATTTAGAGTTCAATCAGTTTTTACATTTTCTTATAATAAAGAATGCTGTAATGAATGTGTATCTATAGAGAGCTTTACATTATTTAAAATTATCGTATGTATGTATATAGGGAAAGCCATGTGTATATACATATGTGTGTGTGTGTGTCTGTGTGTGTGCTCAGTCATTCCAGTCATGTCTGACTCTTTGCGACCCCATGGACTGTATAGCCCAGACAGGCTCCTCTGTCCATGGGATTCTCCAGGCAAGAATACTGAAGTGGGTTGCCATGCCCTCCTCCAGGGGACCTTTCTGGCCCTGGGATAGAACTTGTGTCTCCTGCCCTCCTCCAGGGGACCTTTCTGGCCCTGGGATAGAACTTGTGTCTCCTGTGTCTCCTGAGTTGCAGGCAGATTCTTTACCGCTGAGCCCCCAGGGAAGCCATGTATGTATTTATTATACGTAGTGAAGTAAGTCCCCCACTTTCTCTCAGAAGATTCAAAATAAAGATTTTGAGCCAACTTGACTCTCTATACGCCCTTATAAATCAGCACTAGTTTGTCCAATTCTACCTTAAAATTTTTAACATATTGCTTTAGTATTATTTACATTTTTAAACCCTTATATATGATATTAGTTCTGAAATACAGCTTTTTTCCCACTCTGTTTATATAATTTTATTTAAATTCTCACAGATACCTCAAATCCATGTATTGTCATCAGCAGAGCTGTTCTTTTAATCTTCAAACATTTTTTAAAAGGATATCACATTCACCTATAACTAAGTTGTTTGAAATATAGCCCATTAGGAATCTATATATGAAGGTTTCACTAAAACATATTTGAACCCCAATATCTATTCACAAAACAGAACTTTTGATTGCCATTTAGACTGTAAGTGAATATTCATGATTTCCACAGCAAAAGATCTACTTTAAAAGATATATTTAAACAATATTGAACACTTATAATTTCTAAGCATACCCCAAGAATAGCTACTAAATTGTCTAGTCATCTTTATCACTAAGCTCATCAGCTGACTTCCAGTAGTATCCATGAACTAACCTTGATTAAGATCATTAAAGGTGAATATGTCTTCACTAAACTGTACTTAACTGTGTAAAACCAAAGAATTCCATTAAAGTATCATAATACTGCTTTTTGTATAATATTTTTGAATTTGAATCAAATATAAGGGGACTCTGTCTTCTCAGAGGATAATAAACCTCACTTTAAATTCAAACACATATGTATTTTCTCACAGTAAATTCCCCAAAGTGGAAATATTTGCTCAACCTAGTAAGAATATTTTCACTTTTTAAATATTATTTAATTGGTTTCCAAAAAATATATAACAATTAATATTATTACCAACATCTTACCACCACTGGGAACATCAACTTTTCTAACAACACATTGCTTAAAAACCTGGTTATTTCTTAATGGTTTGCTAATGTTTCATTTACATTTTTTATTTCTGGAGGGTTAAAATATTTTTCTAAATCTGTTAACCAATGAGTGACTTTCTTCATTTGTCCTTTGTGCATTTACCCTTTGGGTACTTCGTGTTTTACTTATTAATTTGTGTAATGTAATAATTTTTGCAACTAAGTTTTATTTCATTAATACAATAAGAGCATTGGAGAAAGGAGATTTCTGAGGTATTCTAGATGACAAGGTGTGATGATGGTGAGCTACCAAGGAAAGGATAAAAGAAGAAGACTGTTTTTGTACTACTGTGTTTCACTGTGACTACGTATCAGAGGTTGAAGTGTACTAAGCATTTGTTTAAAAATCCCAAGTGTTATCCACTGCATATGTCTCAGCATCAAGAGCCAACATCTGAGCATCATGAGGAAACAATACACAAACTACCTTCCCACTGACTCCTTTATTGAAAGAGATTTACCTGTGTGTCTACTCTAATAGTCTCAGGATGTGAACAGGCGTCACCAAAGTCAGCAAAATAAATAATCTCGCCACAATTTAACAACATTTATTACATATACCAATGGCAAAATTAAAGAGAACATCATGGAAGAAATAAAGGGCTGGAAATAAAGATGACCATAGCCTGTGCACTGGGTCATACACCAACATGTTCTAAAGACCATAACTAGAAGCAGATCTACAAGGAGAAAAATCTGACACTAAATCCCCGAATCCTGACAGTTCTTGTGTCTCTTTCTGATGAGAAAACTAACAAGTGAGGGAATAGAGATGGCCAGAAGGACATTACGAGGCAGCATTGGACAAATAACCCAGTGGTGTAATGAAGAGCACAGACCTTTCACAAGAAAAATCTGAGTTATCACAAAGCAAGCAAAGAGAGGGTAGCTGAGAAATTCTTGTTGGGTAGAATTAGCTGGGAAAAGCTCTTGGAGATGAATCTTGAGCTGGTCCTTGAAGATGCCACAAAACCTACCCCTACTGGGGATGTTATTTAAGAGTCAGGAATCATCTCTCTGACCTAATGCCACTAAGCTCCCTCCTCATCTCAGAGTAGAGGCGCCACCAGTCTCTACCCACTGACATTATGTGTTTTTGAAAGATACTTCCTGGGAACTAAGAAAAATTTCTATTCAATCAGAGCATCAATCAGTGTGAATCCCACAGGTCTAACAGCTGACCAGTCCTGGCCTCTCCTTCACTCTTCTGACCCTGCTTGTGTCTGATCCTAGAGCACAGGGATTAACCCCTTCTTACCGGGATTACAATCACCAATTACCACACCAGCTCCAGTTACTCTTTGTGAGCCTATAAGAGAAAAAGCAGCGCACAGAGAAAGAAAACTCTACCTAGGCTTCCTCCCAGGTTGTTCAAAATAATTGAGCTTATGATTTAGAAGATAGAATACAGCAGCTTGATCAAAATAAAAACTGAAGATCCCATTTCAGGGAATATAAACAATTCACAAATACAACACTTTTTATGAAATTCTCATTTGTAGAGCAGAAATGTAATGTATCTTCCTTAGGTTACTTATTTTTTTAAAAAAAAAAGCAGATTCTTTTAGATATTAATATTTCAGCATCTAATGATGAGTTTATAACATTCATTTTCTGTATAGCAGACTGGAGGCATTCGCAGTTACAGGAGGAAGAAATGTGACTAGCTTCTGGTTGCATGCGAAACATCAGGCAGAAAAATATACTCCAAGCCAAAAGAAAAAGTTTTAAAACATTGCAAAATCTCAGATTACCTGCTGATTACAATGGGAATATGTAATTTTACAAAAGATAGATTTTTCTGTCTCCATCTTATCCTAGTGCTGGATCAGCCTCATCAAGTCATTATGGCTATCCTAGCATGACACAGGACACTACCTCCCTTCACAATATTCCTGCCAAAAACAAACAAACAAACGAAGCCTATAGTCATTAGTTCTAGTAGGAGACAAAGGAGCTAGAAGAACAAGTTAAAGGATTCCACAAAAAAACAACTAGACGATTCCAGATGGTGAGACATTCTACAAGACAACAGTTCCAGTCCCTTCAATAATCAATGTGATGAAAGAAAACGCAAGTATAATGGAGGGAATGCTGTAGAATGATAACTATTACAGGTTAAAGAAAGTTAAAATACTCGGAAACCAAATTAAATACATAGTATTTGACTGGCTTCTGGTTTCCAAAAACCATCTGTAAAGGACATTTTGTTGGAAAATTTAACATGGACTAGTTATTAAATGATTTTAGGGAATTGTTAACTTTGTTAGATGTGAAGTAGTAGTATTAGGGTTATATAGAAAATATTTTTGTTTTTAAAAAATGTATGCTTAAGGGTTTAGAAATGAATTGTCGTGGTGCTTATTATTTATTTTTAAACACTTCACCAAAATAGCCAATAAAGCAAACATTAATGATTACTAGAAGTAAGTGATGAGTCTAAAAATACTGATTTTACTCCCCCTTTTTTATATATCAAAAACTTTATATATCAAAAACTTATAAAAACGTTTTTATGTTTTCATCCCTAAGAAATCTGCAGCAAGTTTAAGCAGTGAAAAGTATAACATGGTTCTTGAAAATTAGCATATTTTTTAACAACACTGCTCTGCTCAAAGAAATCCTGATTCTGTAAGTGTTTTAACAAACTAGAACTGTATGTCCATGTGACATATTTGTAAGTCAACAATGAACTCTGTCACTGACTACACAGGTAGAATTAGTGAGAAAACCACCAGTGATGATCTTGCACAATTTGGATTATTCTTATTCAAGAAATAGGCATAAGCAGTGTACCTTAAAATCACTGCCTTTCTAGATCTGAGATAATGACTGTAGCTTAAAATCCAGTCTTCCATTTATGTGGGGCTGGGTCAGTGCCAGACTTCTACAGATGCACCAAGGACTCCAAGCAGTGGATTGTCAAACTCACTTCTCCTTCAGCAGGGTGGACATCACAAAGAAGGTAGAAGAAGGTTTTGATGAAAGTCAAAGTGTGTTGGGGGCCCCTTGACTGAGAGGAACTTGACCAGGTTTATCCATTCTTGGGCCTTCCTATGGGTCTCCATTCAAAAGCCTGGCTCCTTTTATTTTCTGTCCAGTTACTAAGTGCATTGCTTGATCCATCAGCCATGAAAGCCAAGTCAGTCTATTACTTATATTTACGGTTTTGCCAAAAATTCAAGTCACAATCCTAACTACCTGTTGCTTAAGCAAGTAAACATTATTTATAATGGCAAGGGTGAAGTTTTGCTGCAGAAATATAGTATGGGTACTGAACATAAAGTAATCAGACTCTGGACCTTCCCTGAGCCCTCCCACTGTCCCCAAAGCATCATCACTATGGATCCAGCATCTGAGACACTGGGTACCACCAAGGAGAACAAACCACAGGCAAATGACATACAGATCTGTGGTCCTTGACTCTCGAGATTCCACCAAAGTATTGAAGGCAATTTCATCTTTTTCAAGGAATTGGAAAGTCACTTTTCACAATGGCTTGACCACTTATTCATCCAACAGTCAAAGCATATGATACAATCGATCTGCTAATCACCAGCAAACAAGTGGAAACTGGTCAAAGTAAAAAAAAGCCTGGGTCGACTGCTGCCATTGCAGCTCTAGCAGGACAAACCACATAGATTAGGAAAGTGGTTCTCAAAGTACGGTCCATGGACATCCAGGAGCCCAGAGACATTTTCAGGGAGTCCATGAGGTCAGAACTATATTCATGATAATGGCACAATAATATTAATATATTATTATATAATATTAATTAATAATATTAATTTTCTTTGTTTTGGCATTTGCCGTCATGTTGTGAAAGCATTGGTGGGTAAAACTGCTGGTCACTTAGCATGAATCAGGGCAGAAGCCTCAGTAGCGTATTAGCAGTCACTGTATTCTACATTCCCATGTATTTGCAGGTGGAAAAATAAAAAAGGCTAGTTTCCATTAACAATGTAATTGACTGTATTAGTTAGCTAAGCTGACATAAGAAAATAACACAGACTATGTGGTTTAAACAACAGAAACTTATTTTCTCACAGTTCTGAGACTAAAAATCTAGGATGACAGTGCCCACAGGTTTGATCTCTCCCGAGCCCTTCTTGGCTTGGAGATGGCCACCTTCTTGCTTTGTCCTCACGTGGACTTTCCCCTATACGTGTATAATATATCCTGTATGTGTCTTCTTCTGTGTACAAATTTCCTCTTCTCATAAGACGCCAGTCTAAGGTAAAATGGCCTCTTTTACCTTATCTTTAAGGGTCTTATCTCCAAAGAAGGATGCATTTTGAGTTACCAAGGGTAAGGACTTCAACATATGGATTTGAGAGGGACACAGTTCAGCCCATAACACTGAAAAAGCAGTAAAACTATTAATTTTATTAAATCTCCACTCAAGTTTATGTCTTTGTAGTATTCTGTGTAACAACAGTGGAAGTACACTTAAGTACTTCTGCTGCACTCCAAATTAGTTTATTATCTCAAGGGAAAGTCTTTTGTAGTCATTTAAGTTGCAAACTGAACTAGCCTTTTTTCTTTCATGAAACACCATTTTTCGTGAAAGAATAACTGACAGGCAAACTACGGTTATTCAGACTTGGGTAGTTACCATGCATTTTCTTGAAAATGAATAAACGGAGCCTGCACATCAAGAAAACAATGGACCATTGTTGCTAATGATAAAAATCCAAGCTTTCAGGGAAAAGCTAGAGTTCAGGGAAATTGTGTCTGCCATTATGAGCTGGGAGGCTCCCCAGTATTTAAGTACTGTTCTGAATTAAAGATATTAGTGGCTGTATTACCTCCTGTGATATATTTGATATTGTATAATGAAATATGTCAACACATAAAAGTTTCTTAACTCAGTGAACCAATTATTTCCCAAAAGACCCATGAATAATGCTATAAAACCACACATGGGTGGAAGTTCCATCAAAAATGCAAGCTAGATCAATGGACTTTGATGGAAAAGAACAGAAAAAGTCCATTAACACAGCTTCTGATTTCACATTGCAAAATATCTACCTTTTTGTACCACATATCTGTGTAGTTTACATTGTCCTCATACATTTCATTAAACAAATATACTGCATGCAATACACAGGAGGCATACATAAGCAGACATGCAAATGCAGTTGTTTTCCATAAGCCAGCTCTACCCTGATAGTTATTTCAAGACTACGATCAAACACCTTTAGTATCGCCCATCTGTTGGTCTATATTCTCCAAAGTTTTCTAGTTTCTATGTGGTTTGAAGTCTTTTCAGGAGTCTGTTCCACAATTTTTTTTAAAAGCCTCATATTCTCCTTTGATATACACTGCAGTTTGCCTATTGGAGAAGGAAATGGCAACCCACTCCAGTGTTCTTGCCTGGAGAATCCCAGGGACAGGGGAGCCTGGTGGGCTGCCGTCTCTGGGGTCGCACAGAGTCGGACACGACTGAAGCAACTTAGCAGCAGCAGTAGCAGCAGCAGTTTGCTTATAACCCTCAAGGAGTACACATCAATATCAAAGGCAGAGAGTGGAGATAAGAAAAGTAAGTTCGAAGTCCGTGGTCACAAAATTAAAAGCTCTAGGATGCCCCAGTGCAATCCTCATTTCTTTTCTTGGCCTGGCATCCCATAAATTTTCTTTAGGTGCCTTGAGTCTCCAAACCTCCTCCCACCCAGAACTGGACAACATCATGGTAAACTCAGTCCCCTGTCCTCTGATCCTCTCTCAGAATGCACTCATCTGGCAGCAAGAATGACCCAGCCTTCTTCCAGGAAGAGGTGAACTTCAGGATGAACCCACCCTGTGCCTGCCCCTCCCCTTTCCCACAAAAGAGCATCTCATACAACAATGAAAAGCCACATACAGAAAGAAAATGCCAGGCTGCCCAGGTCATTCTTAAGGTCACTCCAGGGAAAAAGATCAGCTGGAGGACTGAGAAGACACTCAGACACTTTCAAATGATAAATATCAAAGTAAATGATCAGAGAACTGGATATTTGCCAAGTGAACCAAAAATATCACTGGACTAGGAATTGGAATAATTTATTTCTTTTATGTTTCTTTGATGTTGGCCTTGGCCAGTTGTGAAACCACTCTGGATCACTCTAGACACTTTCATCTGAACACATAGCAGAAAGAGTATATCATCCTTGAAGGCTCTCCCAGCTGTGACATCTTAGATGCTTCTCTGGAGGCACAGTTCATCCTTGATTACTCATGTTAAGTGGAAAGACTGTGATTTGAATACTCCAAATATGTAGACAACAAGGAATTCATTTCTCTTTGGCTTTGGAATATATTTCATAGTGTGAAGCAAATCACAACAAATTGAACTTCCCAGTGATGCTTAACTCAGACTAATGTTCAAATTGAATTGTTTACAGCTAATGGTGCTAATGCTAAACAAATGTAAAATAGTGTTCCATAGCACAGAGCAGGGTGAGAGAGAGCAAGGACTAGGGATTGGGAAGATGTGGGTTCTAGTCATGACTCTGTCACTTCCTAGCTTATCCTCTCTGAATATGAGACATTATATCATTATAATAGTTTCAGAAGGCACTTTATGAGCCTTGCTTAATGAGGTAATGTCCTGCACGGAGGACACAGAGATGAACAAGACAAATCTCTTCTCTCAAAGATCTTTACCTAAAGAAGATGAGAGGAAATGAGTTTTGACAGCAGTGATAGGGATAAGCACTGGATGCCACAAAAATTAAGGGGAAGGGGGTGCATCCAATGCAGTTTTCTTGAGCAATCGTTTAGGACTTCCCAGAAGGTCAACAGCTAAGCTCACATCATACTTCATCAGTGGGTCTAAGGAGGTAGGCTAGAGACCAAACTGGGGAACTGAGGAAGGTAAGGGCATTTCAAGCAAAAGCAATCACAGGGCAAAGGCAAAGAGACATGAAACATGGAGCTTTCAGGAAGCAAGTAGTTCAGCACAGCTGAGTTTAAGGGGGGGGGTGGTCGGGAGAATAAAATAAAGGCCTAGGAAGGTAAACAAAAGCCTGTGCTCAAACCATCTTACCCTAAAGATAACAGGGAGCTACCATATATATCAGCATGTAATTTCACACATCAAGTCACCCTAGGTTTAGCATCTGTATTAAACAGCCATTTCTACCATGATTGTTGCCTATTATTAAAAAAGTTGTGGTTGCTTTACAACCGGGGCTTCCCTGGTAGTTCAAACAGGAAAGAATCTGCCTGCAATTCAGGAGACATAGGTTCAATCCCTGGGATGGAAAGATCTCCTGGAGAAGCAAATGGCAACCCACTCCAGTATTCTTGCCTGGAGAATTCCATAGACAGAGGAGCCTGGCGAGGTCAGAGTTGAACACAACTAAGCGACTAACACTTCTACAATAACAAACATCTATTGCATTTGCTCATTGGTCTGCAGACCAGCTGGACTTGCCCTCAGATTGTGGGCTGCATTCAGGACTGTGTCTTTGTTCTGGAACCCAGGCCAAAGCAACAATGACCTCCTGAGCATACCCTTCTCATCTCACAGGACAAAGGCTCAAGAGTGCTGGCCGTGAGGACATGCCATGTGGATCCTCAGCATGCACCAGGCACTGTCACCTCCACCCACAACTCGGATCCGTGCATGGCCATGTCCCAAAGTCAGTGGAGTGGGATGTACACCCACCTGGAATGGGGACCCTGCAAAGTCCTGTGTCAAAGACCCTGGAGGATACTCCTGGTACAGGGAGGAGTGAAGCACTAGGAAAGACAATACCTGCATTCTCCTTAGGACTCAGCACCCCAAACCTTTCTGCCACGGCCACAGGATTGCAAGATCCACTGCCCCAAAACCACTAGGTTGCCGAGTTTAAGTTTCTGTCTCCTCAAGATTTAATTACCTTTTCATTCCCAACTTTTTGTTTTCTATAGCTGATTCTGTTCAAACCTGTTTCTAATGGCTGCCTGGGGAAGTCTGTGAATCAGCACTAAGAGGGAGTCAGGGAGCCTCACAGGGGTTCAGCAGAAGCCAAATTTATTTTTCAACATGCTAACCACCCACCTCTTGCCATTTCAAAAATTAGTACCTAAACCAGCTATGCTCAACCATCCAAGTTCAATGCTTTAGCCCAGCTGGCCTCCTGCCATGAGGTACACATTCTCCTGCTCTCTGCTCAAGCCAGCCCCTGTTACATTGTCTGTTACTGAGAAAACAACATTTCTTCTCCTCTTTTCCTGTTTGTTCTTTGAGGTTTTAATCAGGAAAAAGGTGTTAGACTGTGTGTATGGAGATGAAGTTGCTAGGCATGCAGTTGAATGGAGGGTAGTAAGACATTGTCACAAGATTATAAGGAATATTGTGATGCTTAAATTAGGCCATGGATTTGGATAAGATCCTCCAAAGAAAGTATGAAGATCAAAGTTTTTTCAAGCATGCTCTCTCTTGTTAACAACAGCAAGAAAATTCACACTATCCTTTTATTATATATATATATATATCTTGGCTGTGCTGGGTCTTCATTGCTGCTCCAGTTTTCTCTAGATGCGGTCAGAGAGGGCTACTCTGTAGTTGCAGTGCATGAGCTTCTCATTGCAGTGGCTTCTCTTGCTGTGGAGCATCAGACTATAGGGTGCCCGGGCTTCAGGAGTTGCAACATGTGGGCTCAGTAGTTGTGGCACATGGGCTTAGTTGCTCTGTGGCATGTGGGATCTTCCCGGATCAGAGATCAACCTGTCTCTCCTATGTTGACAGGGGAATTCTTTACCACTGGGCCAACAGGGAAACCCCACACTATCATTTAATGGTTAACATTCAGTAAAGACATTTTCGATGATCCTTATGTATTGCTTTATTTTCACAGTGAAGGGCACAGAGATCTAAAGAAAACAAAGACTGCTGTGGTGAGAGCAGCAAAGTTTTCAAAAAGGGTATGATGGTGTTAAAAATCAAAAGTCCAACAAGAGTGTAAATTTAAAAGCATGGATTGCTCGGGGCTGGTGCACTGGGATGACCCAGAGGGATGGGATGGGGATGCAGGTGGGAGGGGGGTTCAGGATGGGGAACACATGTACACCCATGGCTGATTCATGGCAATGTATGCTAAAACCACTACAATATTGTACAGTAATTAGCCTCCAATTAAAATGAATAAATTTTTTTTTTTTTTAAAAAACATGGACTGAATTTGGCCAGAGCCACCACCCCTAGGGGCACAGGTTTTGTCTGACACAAGGACTCTCAGCCAAGGGAGCAAAAATTCATCTAAATGGACTAAAATTCAGCCTGAGCTTTGCTGTCTGAGCCAAGGCCCTGGTGTGGGGCTGCATCAGCTGGAAAAAGGGAAGACTTTATGAATAAAGCTCAAAAAGTTGCCCTCTGTTTTCCAACTAGAACCCAAAGGGGCTGCCTCTGCATTTTGCCCAGCATGTTGCCTTTTCCAGTTCACATAAAGCAACAGATGGACTACTGGCCCTGAATTTAGCCAGATGTGATCAATGGAAAGGATAAAATTCTATGTGGAAGCACTTTCCACTCCATAACACCCTCCATGGGTAAGTAAGGCAGGCAGAGGTTATTCAGAAGATTAGCAGGTGAAAGCAGAAATTAGATTGACCATGAATCTTTCCTGCCTACCTACAGCGTGTAGAACCCAGTTGAGACATTCAGGTCTGACACACTTTCCTGTGAGAAACCATCTGAGAGTGGACTGGTCAGAAAGCACAGGTAGGAGAAGATGTCATGATTTCTGAAGTCCATTCTAGTCGCAAACTCCAGGGCAGATCCCAGCAGCAGGGCAGAAGAGCCTGAGAAAGAAACACTTACAAGCCTGCCCTGACCTCAAGCCAAGACTCTGGTCTGGATGGAGCTTGACTTGGAGAAAATACCTATGATGGATGTTCTAAGACAGATGGGACAAAATCAAGGGGAGGTTTTTGTAAAGCTCTGCAGCACTGTGGGTGGGATTTACGAGCACATCACTACAATACCCAAAGAGACCTGTACAGAAACTGTAGAGGCAAAAGTGGAATTTCCCAGTGAATTGCTCAGCCTGGCTACCATGACTACCAGACTGACTTTATCTCGACTCCTTGACTGAATTCCCACAAAATACCAGCTGCCACATGTCATCAAGTCCCAGTTCAGGAAAATGCTATTACCAATATTCTGATGAAAAATTATATGTTCTAAACTGTGTTAAGTATAATCATTCACTAAGCAGGGGATTTCTTTTCCTGCAAATGTTTTAAATTATTTGTATTTTCTGGTGTTTTCTTTCTACTGCTAACACCCAAAAGGCTTTGTTATGCTTTTTCACTTCATTATAAGGTCAATGTACAAGTTAAATATTTTAATTTCTTCAGACACCTCTATGCAGAGATGTCCTCTTCCATTTCTCTGTTTTTCTAGGCACCTATTGAGAGCAAAAAGCTCAAACTTGGAAACCCTGGGACCTACAACAACCAATAAAACCTACTTTCTCTGTCATTGTTCTATAACCAGTTACTCAGTGTCTTCTGCAGCATTCACTCCTCAATATCTTTTTCTAATCTTGATCCTGAGCCTCCACTTTATAAATTCATGATTTCTCCTTTGACATATACTCACAGGGTTGATAATCTACAAAATTTCCATATCCCAGTTCTTCTTCCCAGCCTCCCTCACCCTGAGCCTGATACTTTCCAACAGTGAACTTTCCCAGAACATTTGCATCTCAACTAAATAATGATGCAAAACAGGTCCTTTCCTATTCCTGCTTTTTGCTTCTCAGTGCTACCCCTTTCCATGTAGGACTGGAACATAAGGACCACTTTCCACAACTTGTGGACATTTTCCCTGAGGTCTTTCCCCAAAGCAGCATTTTGGGCCTGAGTCTGAACTTCATGACACTAACTCTTTAAGATGCTTGACTCAGAAAGACTCCTAAGTTTCTACCTAAATCCAGGGCCAGCTACTATATCATTGGAATTTACTGTTGGGAAAAGGTGACCAATCCACTTATCACTTCTTGAAAGTCTCAGAATTGAATCTCAAATTCTAGAGGATATATGGATGTATGAAGCTCCAGGACAAAGGTTGGGATGCACGAGTTCTGTGGACTGCGATGGAAACTGTCCAGATCATACACCATCAATGGAAGAAGGAACAACTGTCACCTTAGAAACTCCAACTTTTTTGTCAACTTGTGTTCTCTGATACCACACTTCATTCTGCCATCGCTTTATGGTCGATCAAATCTTCTCAAAAATAAACCGGACCAAGTCAACATAGTCTTTGTTATATTCTTCAGATTCAATGTAAAGTAAATGAATCTGACTCCAGAATAAAATGTCTCCCTCCAAAGCAGACTCTACGAGCTAGGTTTAAGGCAGATTTCTAACCACCCTATTTTTACACTCAAGTATATCTCCTGGACTTCCCTGGTGGCTCAGACGGTAAAGCGTCTTGCTTACAATGTGGGAGACCTGGGTTTGATCCCTGGGTCAGGAAGATCCTCTGGAGAAGGAAATGGCAACCCACTCCAGTACTCTTGCCTGGAAAATCCCATGGACGGAGGAGGGTGGTAGGCTACAGTTTATGGCGCCGCAAAGAGTTGGACATGACTGAGTGACTTCACTTTTATATCTCCTACTTTCTGTACATTGTTTCTGCATACCAAAAATTCAATGATGAAAATAGAAACTCCAACTTAAACACACTAATTTACTCAACTATCAGTGCAGAATGAGTGTTTGAAAAAGACAATTTTTTTTGGCTGCCTATTTAGGTTTTTAACTGTTAGTATGTTTTTTTAATTCTTTTTAAATTTATTTTTAACTGGAGGACAGTTGCTTTACAATGTTTGTTAGTTTCTGTCATACAAAATTGTGAATCAGCCATATATACATATATATAACATATATATCTCCCCTCCCTCTTGAGCCTACATCCCACCCCACCATTCCACCCCTCTACATTGTCACAGAATAACAGATTGAGCTCCTGTGTTATATAGCAACATGGAGGGATGACAGTTTTATACTGAGATTATTTAACCTCTATTTACAGAAGAAAAAACACTAGACATTTTCTTCCTAAAATAGCCTTCTCTCTGGATAGAGGTTTTGCCACAAGTGGTTAGGATATTTCTGCCATTGCTTTTCGGCTCCGCACCCCAAGCCATCTGGTCCCCATCACATCTGGAGAAAGATCTTCTTGTTCAGCATTTTGACACCATCACATTGATCCCAGAAGTCAGACTGTATACATTCACTAATAATCCTGGAAAAATCCATATTCTAAGAGAGAAGTAGAAAGTGGTGGGATGCATGGATCCGGGTGCTGGGAAGCTAATCCACTGCTGAGTCAGACTTCTCACTACCCACCTAACCTAACAGATGAGTCTTCCTTATGAGGCACCAGAGACCCAGACTGTCCAAATTCTGCGGTTCTTGTACCTGCTAACACTCCACATTTGAGTTCCTTTCCTATTCAGAGAAGAAATGCTGCTGGCTTTCAGCCAGTTCACAACAGATGTGGGGCACAACCGACAGCTACCCAGGAAGCATCCCCCAGGGCAGGGCATGAGAATCTGCTTCTCAGAAATTCCCATACTTCTGATCCCATCCATCGTCTGATACCTGCTCAAAGACAGCACCTGGGAAACTCGCTCCTGAGCATCTTCATGGATTTAATGCTTTCTGTTGGGAATTGAGACACTTGAATTTCAGCTGTTATGAGTCTGAGAGTTCAGGGCAAGTAAATATTACAATCTTACATGTACTTTAGGCATGCCTGCACATCTATTCAAACTTGGACAGAAAGTGAAATTGAAGTTGCTCAGTCGTGTCCGACTCTTAGCGACCCCATGGACTACAACCCACCAGGCCCTCCGTCCATGGGATTTTCCAGGCAAGAGTACTGGAGTCGGGTGCCATTGCCTTCTCTGTTAACAGCGGCTAGGCATATTATATTTACTTGGAGCTGGTATACTTGGTGACAGCCTTAGTGCCCTCGGACACTGCGCGCTTGGCCAGCTCCCCAGGTAGCAGCAAGCGCACAGCGGTCTGGATCTCCCTGGATGTGATAGTCGAGCGCTTGTTGTAATGCACCAGGCACGATGCCTCGCCAGCGATGCGCTCGAAAATGTCGTTGACGAAGGAGTTCATGATTCCCATGGCCTTGGACAAGATGCCAGTGTCCGGATGGAATGGCTTCCTAAATCCCTGACCGTGCTCATCTCCCTAAGTCTGTAGATTTCTTTTTTGTTTGTTTTGTTCCTTTGTTTTCCTTTATTTCTTTTTTAAGTGTATCTATTTTTAATTGAAGGATAATTTCTTTCTTTTTTTAATTAAAGTGCAGTTGATTTACAATGTTTGGTATACAGCAAAGTGATTCAGTTATACATATACATAGGTACATTTCTTTTATTAGCTTTGTGACTGAAGAAAATAGTCCTTTCTATGCAGTGCCCATTTAGTAGTTGAGAATAGGAAGCACAGGGACGAAGTCAGTGAAAGACACAAAGACATTAGCAGCAGGGAAACTACTGTTGTAGACTCAGAATGCTTATCAATTAGTATTGATAAGCTGATGTTAACCTGACCTTCTCAGAAAATAGAAAGATCAGTATTAGGATGTATATTCTCTCAGCATCTCTAAAAGAAAATACAAGAATTTATGGAATACAGACTGTTTGAATTCTGAAGTTTCCACCAAAAAAAAAAAAAAGGAAGAGGAGACGGCTTCACTGTGGCTAGAATAATCCAAAGTCTGGGCAGGAGTTAAGGGAGGCTGCCAGCTGCCAGCCCTATGCAGACTATAAAGTAGGTCATCCATGGCTCCTCATCCACATCTTGCTGGGCCGTTTCCTTGGACCATCCTCCCCATCACATCCCTCATATGCTTTTATTCTGTTTCTATCAAACCCTGATATCAAAAAATGACCTGAAACAAGCTCATATTAGTGAATGGTGGAAATTGATGGAGGCTTTTGGTTTTCTGAGGTTGGGATGGGAGGGAGGGGAACACTGTATTTAATAGAGATAATAGCCATGAACTAAAGACTAGAGCAACCATGGCAGAATTTTCAAAGCTTAAAGACACTGCCTAGAAGGAAAGATAGAAGTTCTTTCTCTGGAAGCTCAGTGTGGATCAGATTAGGAGAGCCTGGAATCACTCAAAGCAGGTACATGACTCTTTCTGCCTGGAAGACAGATAACATTAACCTTAACATTAACAATAACCAATTATGCAGCAGACTGCGGAATTGAGGCCAAAAGGAAAAAAAAATGATAGATTTATTTGTAGGTAGATAGATGATGGATAGATAAATAGAAAGATAGATAGATAGATGCACTTCCCTGGTGGCTCAGATGGTAAAGAATCTGACTGCAATGTGGGAGACCTGAGTTCAATCCCTGAGTTGGGAAGATCCCCTGGAGAAGGGCATGGCAACCCACTCCAGTATTCTTGCCTGGAAAATCCCATGGACAGAGGAGCCTGGCAGGCTACTGTCCATGGAGTCACAAAGAGTGACTAAGTGCAGAATAGAGAGATAGAAAGATAGGCTTCCCAAGTGGCACTAGTGGTAAAGTCGGGGATAGATAGATAGATAGATTTAAAGTGACTTCATTTCAACAGCAAAAATTTCTTAGTAATAGTTGACAGTAGTGAAAGATACATTCTTATCGAGGAGTGAGTTCGGGTGGGTGATTACACCATGCAGACTGTCTGCATGGTTAGGAGCTAGAACTCAATGACCTGAGTATTTAAACCCCTAGAATTCATTACTGTATTCTATATCAAGAGAAAATCTAGACTGCCACCAAAAAGCAATTATGGTTGCTCTTTTGATATATTTCATCCCAGTTTTCTTTTTAAATGTATAGATTAGTCAATAGTCTGTATATGTAATAATACTCCATATACACATCTGTGTATTTTTTAACATTGTGCAATCAATTTTCCATGTTGTTAGACACTTTTCATAATCTGTATTTAATGAACTACATTAATATTGTATTCAGTTCAGTCATTCAGTCATGTCTGACTCTTTGAGACCCCATGAATCTCAGCACTCCAGGCCTCAGTTAACCTAAATTCATGTCCATTGGATCGGTGATGCTATCCAGCCATCTCATCCTCTGTCATCCCCTTCTCCTCCTGGCCCCAATCCCTCCCAGCATCAGGGTCTTTTCCAATGAGTCAACTCTTCGCATGAGGTGGCCAAACTATTGGAGTTTCAGCTTCAACATCAGTCCTTCCAATGAACACCCAGGACTGATCTCCTTTAGAATGGACTGGTTGGATCTCCTTGCAGTCCAAGGGACTCTCAAGAGTCTTCTCCAACACCACAGTTCAAAAGCATCAATTCTTCGGTGCTCAGCTTTCTTCACAGCCCAACTCTCACATCCATACATGACTACTGGAAAAACAATAGCCTTAACCAGACAGACCTTTGTTGGCAAAGTGATGTCTCTGTTTTTTAATATGCTGTCTAGGTCGGTCATAACTTTCCTTCCAAGGAGTAAGCGTTTTTTAATTTCATGGCAGCAATCACCATCTGCAGTGATTTTGGAGCCTCAAAAAATAAAGTCTGCCACTGTTTCCACTGTTTCCCCATCTATTTCCCATGAAGTGATGGGACTGGATGCCATGATCTTCGTTTTCTGAATGTTGAGCTTTAAGCCAACTTTTTCACTCTCCACTTTCACTTTCGTCAAGAGGCTTTTGAGTTCCTCTTCACTTTCTGCCATAAGGGTGGTGTCATCTGCATATCTGAGGTTATTGAGATTTCTCCTGGCAATCTTGATTCCAGCTTGTGCTTCTTCCAACCCAGCGTTTCTCATGATGTACTCTGCATATAAGTTAAATAAGCAAGGTGACAATATACAGCCTTGACATACTCCTTTTCCTATTTGTATTAGGAACACACTAACGTTTAATCAGTCTGCTTACTTCTGAAGTAAGTCCCTACTTTTTCTCAGTTAGAAGATTCAAAGTAAAGGTTTTGAGTCAACTCAACTCTATAAATTCTTGTAATTCAGGGTTGATTTGTCAAATTCTACTTTAAATTTTTTAACATATTGGTTTAATGATATTATACCCCATATTATATAAAATATTATATTAATTTTGAAATACTGGTTTTTCCATTCTCAGTTCATAAAATGTTATTCAAATTCTTCACTAGCACCTCAAATCAATATATTGCCATCAGTGGAGCTGTTTTTTTTAATCTTTAAACTTTTTTTAACTTTTTATTTTGAATTGGGGCACAGCAGATTAACAATGCTGTGATAGTTTCAGGTGAACAGTGAAGGGACTCAGCCCTATATATGCATGTATCCAATCTCCATCAAACTCCTCTCCCATCCAGGCTGCCACATAGTATTGAGCAGAGTTCCATGTGCTATACAGTAGGGCCTTGTTGGTTATCCATTTTAAATATAGCAGTGTGTACATGTCCATCCCAAACTTCCTAACTATTCCTTCCCTTCATTCTTCCCCCAGGCAATCATAAATTCATTTCAAATATTTTTTAAAAGGATCTCACACTCACTTGTGTCTAAGTTGTTCGAATTAAAGCACATTCAGAATCCATATATGAATCTATCAGTAAAACATTTTTGAGCCACAATATCTGTTCACAAAACATTAGGACTGCTGTTTACCATTTATTCGATAAGTGAATATTCATAATTTCTACAACAAAACATTTACTTTAAAAGATTTCTTTAAACAATAGTGAACACTTGGTAAATTCTAAGCATGCACCCAAGAATACTTACTAAGTGGTTGTTAAACTTAATAAGTTAATAGCCATCAATTTTACTAATCTTATCAGCTAACTTTCAGAAGAATCCATGAACCAGTATTGACTAGGATCATTAGAGGTGGAAAAAAATGATCATTGGGGTGAAAGTGTCTTCACTAAACTGTATTTAACTGTGCAATATCAAAGAAATGTGTAAGAGAATTGTAATATTGCTTTTTATATTTTTTTAAGCAATCAACTGTAAGGGGACTCTATCTTTTCTGAGGGTAATAAAGTTCACGTTAAATTCAAGCATATATATCAGTAGTATTTTCTCAGTGTAAATTCTCTAAAGTGGAAATATATGCTCAAACGTATAAATATTTTCACACTCTTGATATTACCTACTTGGCTTCCAATAAATATATAACAATTTATATTGTTACCAACATCTTATCAGCATTGGGAACATCAACTTTTCTAACAAAGCATGGCTGAAGTATCTGGATTTTTTTTTAATGGGAAGGTAATGTTTCATTTACATTTTTTATTCCTAGAAGGTTAAGAAATTTTTCTAAGTCTGTTAACCAGTGAGTGACTTTCTTCACTTTTGTGACTTTTGTCCTTTGTCCACTTATCTTTTATGGTCTTACCGTTGTACTTACTGATTTATGTGCTGGTAGTAATTTTGTTCTTGCCTGGAGAATCCCAGGGATGGGGGAGCCTGGTGGGCTGCCGTCTATGGGGTCACACAGAGTCAGACACAACTGAAGCCACTTAGCAGCAGCAGTAATTTTGTGCCTCTGAGTTTTATTGCATTTAACCACAATAACAGCATTGAAGAAAGGAGATTTCTGAGCTATTCTAGATGACAGAAGGTGGTGATGGCCAAGTGCCAAGGAAAAGATAAAAGGAAGAGAAGGGTTGTTGTAAAACTGCACTTCACTGTGAGTATATACCACGGAGGTTGAGGTGTATTAAACCCTTGTTCAAAAACCCCAGCTATGCTCCACTACGTATGACTCAGCATCAGGAGCCAACCTCTGAGCATTAGGGGAAAATAATATACAAGCTTCCTATCTACTTGCCCCTGACTCCTTTTTTTAGAGATTTATCCCATATGTCTACTGCAATTGTTCAGAATGTGAATGAGGATCACCAAAGTCATCAAAATAAATTATCTCCCCCACATTTTAACACTCTTTATTCAATATATACTCATGGCCATGTAAAAGAGAATAACACGGAAGAAGTAAAAGGAGCGGAACTAGCAATGATCATGAGCCTGTGTACTGGGTCACACACCTACATATGATGAGGCAAGAAGTTGAGGCCACTTCTGTCTAATCTACACAGTTTCTCCTTTCAAAGAGCTCAATGACCAGCACAAAGCAAAAGAAGTTCTTGGAAGGTGGTTGTTGTGGATTGAATATAATCGAACTGGAATGGACATGTGTACAGATTACAAATTTCTTTAAAAAATATATTCTAAAAGCTTAACAGTGACAGTACTTTGGCCACCTTATGCGAAGAGTTGACTCATTGGAAAAGACTCTGATGCTGGGAGGAATTGGGGGCAGGAGCAGAAAGGGACGACAGAGGATGAGATGGCTGGATGGCATCACCGACTCGATGGACATGAGTTTGAGTGAACTCCAGGAGTTGGTGATGGACAGGGACGCCTGGCGTGCTGCAGTTCATGGGGTCACAAAGAGTCGGACACAACTGAGTGACTGAACTGAACTGAACTGAAAAGCTGTAACTAGAAGCAAGTCCAAAGGTGAAAACTTGACTAAATTCCCAAATCTTGACAGTACTCATGTCTTATTCTGAATGAGAAAACTGCCAAATGAGGGAGTAGAGATGGCAAGAAGGTCATTATAAGGCAGCACTGGACAAATGGCCCAGGGATGTGATGAAGAGTACAGATCTTTCATAAGTAAACTTGAATTATCATGAAGTCACAGTGGTAGCAGGGAAATTCTTGTTGGAGAGCTAGCTGGGAAGAGCTCTTGGAGATGAGTCTTGAGCTGGTCCTTGAAGATTCCACAAGACCCACTCTGACTGGGATTGTTATTTCAGAGTCAAGGAACTTCTCTCTGACATAAGGCCACTAAGCGCTCTCCTTCTTCCAGAGCAGAAGTACCACCTGTACCCACCCACTTAAATACTATATGTTTTTGAAAGATATTTCCTGGAAATTCAGAAAAAATTCTGTTCAATCAGAAGATCAATCAGTGTGAATCCCCCAAGAGCTAATCAGTCCGGGCTTGTCCTTCACTCTTCTGATCCTGCTTATGTTTGATCTTAGAGCACAGGGATTAACCCTTTCATCCTGGGATTATAATCACCAGTTAGCACACCAGCTCCAATTGCCCTTTCTGAGTCTGTAAGAAAAAATCGATGCACACAGGAAGAAAACTTTATCTAAGCTTCCTCCCAGGTTCAAAACAACTGAACTTACTGCTTAAAGGATAGAATACATTGGCTCAATCAAAATAAAATCAGAAGAGCCCATGTTCAGGAAATATAAACAATGCACAGACATAATACTTTTTTTCAGACATAATATTTTTAAGGAAATTCTCATTTTTAGAGCATAAATGCAACATATCTTCCTTGGGGTACTGACTTCTAAAAGAACAGATTCTTTTAGATATTAATGTTTCAGCACCTAGTTATAAGTCTTGTTTTTTTAAGACCTAGCATATCCAACAGAGAAGACAATGGCACCCCACTCCAGTACTCTTGCCTGGAAAATCCCATGGACAGAGAAGCCTGGTAGGCTGCAGTCCATGGGGTCACTAAGAGTTGGATACAACTGAGTGACTTCACTTTCACTTTCCACTTTCATGCATTGGAGAAGGAAATGGCAACCCACTCCAGTGTTCTTGCCTGGAGATTCCCAGGGATGGGGGAGCCTGGTGGGTTGCCATCTATGGGGTTTCACAGAGTCGGACATGACTGAAGTGACTTAGCAGCAGCAGCAGCATATCCAAATAAGTCTTTTTTTAGTACTTATTTATTTGGATGTGCTAGGTCTTAACTGCAACATACAGGATTTCTAGTTGTGGCATGTGAACTCTTAGTTTTGGCATGTGGAATCTAGTTTCCTGCCTAGGAATCAAACTTGGGTCCCTTGCTTTGGGAGTGCAGAGTCATAGCCACCGGACCACCAGGGAAGCCTCTAGTGATATAACATTCCTTTCTGGGATAGCAGGCTGGATGCAGTCACAATTATAAGAAGAAGAAATGTAACGAGCTTTGGGCTTCACGTTTAAAACACACACACACACACACACACACACACAGAAAAAATAATACTTCAAGCCAAAAAAAAAAGAAAAGGTCAAATTTCTTGCTGGTTGCAATGGGAATATGAAACTTTACAAGAGATAGATTTTTTTTCTCTGTCACCATCTTATCCTAGTGATGGATCTTAGCTTCATGAAATCATTATGTCTATCCTGACATGATGCCATGCATAGGACATGACCTCCCCTACACAGTATTCCTGCCAAAACTAAACAAATCAACAAAGCCTAACCCAGCCTTTAGTTCTATCAGGAGAAAAGGAAGCCAGAAGAACAAGTTAGATTCAAAAAAAAAAATGACTAGACAAATCCAGATATTAAGGCATTCAATAATCAATGTGATAAAAGAAGACATATGGACAGTGGAAGGAAAGCAGAGGAAGGAGAATTATTACAGACCAAAGAAACTTCAAGTAGTTAGCAACCTAGTTAAATGCATAGTCTTTGATTGGACTCTTTTGTTGTTGTTCAACAAACAAAAAACTTTGGGGATCTTAGTTCCCCAATCAGGGATCAAACTCAGGCCCCAGCACTCAGTACTGAATCCTAACCACTGGACAGACTGCCCTGGATTCTTCTTTTTTTAAACCATCTGTAAAATATACTTGGGAAGAATTGGGAAATTTCAGTCTAGACTGGCTATTAAGTGATTTTAAGGAATTGTTAACTTTAAATGGGAAGTGGTATTATGGTTATGTAAGAAATATTTTTATTTTTAAAAATGCATGCTAAAGTGCTTAAAAATAAATTGTCATGATGCTTGTAATTTATTTCGAAGTACTTGATCAAAATAATAGCAAATATGGTGAACACTGATGACTAGAACTAGGTGATGAGTCTAAAGATACAAAATCTATCCAACTTTTTCAAATATAACAATAGCTTTATAATAAAATGTTTTTAAAATTTTCATTTCTAAGTGGTCAGGAAGTCTGCAGCAAGTTTAAGCAGTGAAAAAGTGAAATACTGTTTTGCTCAAAGTACTCCTTGAATCTCAAGTATTTAAACAAATTAAAACTGTATGTTCGAATGACATTTTTCTGCAACAAAAATGAATGATACTGAATATTTAGGTAATATAAATAAGAAAACGCTACTGATGATGTTGTACATTTTGGATAATTCTTATTCAAGAAAAAGGCATAAGTCATGTGTCTTAAAATCACTGCCTTTCAAGATCTGAAATAATGATAATAGCTCAAAATCCAGTCAGCCACTTGTGTGGGGGTGGGGCAGTTCCAAAAATTTTTACAGATGTACCAGTGACTCCAAACAGTGGATTGTCAAGCTCATTTCTTCTGCAATAGGGTGGGCATCACAGAGAAGTTAGAAGAAGGTTTTGATAAAGCCAAAGTGTTGTGGGGGGCCCAGGACTGAAGGGAACTTGGAGCAAGTTTATCCTTTCTTGTGGCTTCATATGGATCTCAATTCAAAAGCCTGGCCTCTTTTATTTCCACTCCATTTGCTAAGTATATTGTTTGACCCATTAACCATGAAAGCCAAGTTGGTCTATTCCTCCTCTTCATGGTTTTGCTAAACACACCTATCACCATCCACAACTGTTGTTTAAATAAGGAAACTTTATTTTTAATAAGGTTGAAGTTTTCCTCAGAAATATATTATGGGTACTGAACATAAAGTAGTCAGACTCTGGACCTTCCCTGAGCCCTCCCACTGTCCCCAAGGCACCATCATCACGGACCCAACATCTGAGACACTAAGTACCACCAAGGAGAAAAAACCACAGACAGGTGACATGCAGATCCGTGGTCCTTGACTCTAGAGAGTCCACAGAAGTAATTGAGTCCATTTCCACATTTTTACATAATTGGAAAGTTACTGCTCACAATGGCCTCTGACCACTTATTCATCCATCCACCAAAGCATATGATACAATTTATCTGCTAATCACAAGCAAACAAGTAGAAAGTAGTGAAACTGCAGAGAAAACCTGGATTGACAGTTGCCATTGCAACTTTGGCAGCACAAACCACATGGATTAGGACAGTGTTTCTCAAAGTATGGTCCATGGCTCTCTAAGGGCCCAAAGACATTTTCAGGGATTCCATGAGGTCAGAACTATTTGCATAATAATATAAAAACAATATGTGTCTTTATCCTTGTGTTGACATTTTCCCCAGTTGCAAAAGCAATGATGGGTAAAACTACTGGTCCCTTAGCATGAATCAAGGCAGAGGCCTCAAATCTGTATTAGTGGTCATAGCATTCTTCACTTCTGTATTTCCAAGGGGAAAAATGTTAAGGTTGGTACAAAAGTAATTGTAGTTTCAGACCATGAGTTTTAAATCATTATAACTAGTCTCAAACACATCTTTATTAATCAAAATAGGAACCATTACAATCAACACATTTTTGACAACAAAAAATAAGTTTGTTTATTCCTGTAGTGTAAAAATCCATGCTTCAGGATTCAGCAAACTATTTCCTCTTGCTGATTGTGGAAGTATTTTCCCTGCAAAAAGTTGTCAAGATGCTTGACGAAGTGGCAGTTGGTTGGCAGGAGATCAGGTGAATGACAGATGAGGCAAAACTTCGTAGCCCAATTTGTTCAACTTTTGAAGCACTGATTTTGTGCGATGTGTGGTCAACATTGTTGTGAAGAATAATTGGGCCCTCTCTGTTACCAATGTCGGCTGCAGGCATTGCGGTTTTT